>NW_015113543.1:383025-384073 GCF_001443285.1 Poecilia latipinna | reverse complement strand
CAGTAATATAATAGCGCTGCATAAATCATAAGATATGGCAACATCTAAAATGAGTAACGCTTCGCCTCCTGTGGGGACTTCGTCCAACTTTTAGCGTCACTTGGAAGGAAAGCTTAAAGAAAGGTAAGATCTGTGGACCTAATGTTAGCAAAGCTAGCTGTACAGAGACACATGTTGCATCTGCATGAAAAAAAAGTTGTCACTCCTGCGCTGAATTATTGTGTGGAGATGTTGATTGATATGTCGCACATATTGGACAACGCTGTCACCAGAGTCTGCTGTATAGTGATATAACTTTCACTAACGATCTGATTCTTCTGGACGGATTTTTACTAAGTCCTAAAGGACTGAAGCCTCACTGAGAGCCGTTCTTTGTTCTTGTGATTCTCTGGTACACTGCAGTAGCTAATATTATTTTATTTAATTAAAAAATATGTAGATTTATTTAAATAAAACAACAACGTAAGAACACAGAGCATGCTCATTGCTCTTTGTTTTCGTCACCTGTCATGGTGGCAGACGTTGCAACAGGAGGGAGGATGAGAACAGTCACCTCCCTCTCTGCTTGGTTACTTCTTGCTTATTGCGCATTGGACAATGCTCATAGTTGAGCGTTGTTTACCGTTAAATGCTATGTTTAATGGTGCAGACAGTTGTGGTTTCTGACATGGGCAATATGGGCAACCACCCAGGGCGTTATCTTTTTAGGGATGGCAGGAGACCAACACAGATTGTAGCACAGAGATGAGAACAAAGCAGAATGAAGAAGAGTTTGAATTGACACTGGTTAAATTTATTTCAGCTCTAAGTATTTAATATCTAGGTGTTTTATGGGAATGTGGATGTTTCAGATCAATTTGAGAACTAATTTTGTTTGGTACCCTTAATTTTATTGTCATGTAGCACAGGG
The DNA here is from genome assembly GCF_001443285.1 of Poecilia latipinna. Lineage (NCBI taxonomy): Eukaryota > Metazoa > Chordata > Actinopteri > Cyprinodontiformes > Poeciliidae > Poecilia > Poecilia latipinna. The sequence continues at coordinate 383,163 of NW_015113543.1, read as the reverse complement.
TGCTGGTCTTGGTCTTGGCTCGGTCTCGGGTTCGGTGGTCTTAACTACAACTCTGCTATGTGGCTCCTTGGTTCCATGTCCTCCCCCACCTTTCTGTTGGTTTTCTTTCAAAATAAAAGCCACTAGTGGCAAAAAAAA
>NW_015113543.1:356326-382781 GCF_001443285.1 Poecilia latipinna | reverse complement strand
GCTTTGCGGTCTGTAATCCATGGACGCACACAATCAGTGTTTCAAAAGATTTGTAAACGCTCTCCGAGCTCTTCAGGTGAGTAACAAGGTTCTGGTGACTGGCAGAGTAAGAAAATGCAGTAACGCACGTAGGCTATATGTTCGCCTTAGCTTGCAGATAAAAGCTACATTAGTTAAGCTAATTTTGCTAGTTCATTAGTAAGTACTACAGTAAATATCACTGATATTTATGCTAGTATTACATAGAGGAGGGTAGAGTACTGAAAATTTGTAGTCGAGTAGCAGTTGTAATGTACTCCTATTGTTTCTGATTTAGACAGGAACGAGGTGAGAGCTAGTTCTAAGCTCCATAGCAACTGTCACAACAGTAACAGATATCTACCAAGATGGCTGTCAGCTACAAAGCTCCTGGAAGTGTGTCGCCACATGAGAACTATGTATACAATATACACACCTGCTCATCTCATTTTAGTCTTTGCATTCTAACGAAGGTTAAAGACAACGAAGCGTTGCTTCCTGGTGTTTCAGATTTGCGTTACCTTGACCTAAAATGCTTCCTTTCTATTTTACATAACAGGCTCATCTGCCTTCAATGGATTTGCTGTAAATCAGTCAACACATACATACAGAATAAAGCCAATATAATGTTCACAGATATAATCCCCCTTAGAGGCTTAAAGAATTGAACCGCTCCTTAACACCGCGGTGGACCCACTGTAACTGGACAGCCCTCCGTTTGCGTGACCTCAAAGTATTAGGCGAAAAGCTGGAGGGTGGTAAAGATGGCTGTGATAACCGTGACATGTCTGCCCAAATACCCAACTATGCGCAGCTTAAAACCCTTTCAAGCTCTGTAATCGAAACGTAATAAATACATTCTAATGACGTTACATAAGACTTAACAGCTGTGGGTTTGAGCCGTGCAGAGCGGGGGATCACAGAGGAGCCGCTTTTGCTTTGGACCGTCACTGAACTCTAATTCTGTTTTTCAAGAATTTCATTTAAACCTATTCCAATGAATCAGGTATATATTGCAACATCTGATTTTCCTTTTGTTTACCTTACTGACACCCAGACTTAAAAATAGACGCAGAGGAATATACAAACCCCTCTGCCAAACAAAGTGGGTCTGAACTCTCGAGCCTTGCTTCTGAGAACAATTAGTCACCGTGAAGTACTTTTCCTTCCTGCACCATGTGAACAAGAGACCCGTTCAGAACAGCAACAAAAGTCCTGTAGGACCCTCATGACAAAGCAAAGCCACGGTGAAAGCCCTGATCCTAATCCATATAGATGAATTATGATAAAACAGAGAGAGGGGCAGTGACAGATGTGCAGCAGAGATAAAGCCGCCAGTACCACAGCTTCTCCATCACCCTAAATAATTAAGTAACCCTGTCTTATTAAAACACGGCCTTTGAGAGACTCGAATTTTCTGTTTTTACTCGTATTAAAACTAACAGCTTGTGCTTAGCTTTAAAATGAGATTAGCATGAAAGCTGTTTCAGACCACAGCAGCGATCTGAAGGTTATTATAGTTAACTAAAACTAACCAAATAACCAAAACTGAAATAGTGAAAACATTTTCGCTAACTGAAATAAAAACGGTAATTAATGGGGGAAAACTAACTGGAACTATATCATGTTTTTAAAACTAACTAAACATATTAAAATTAGAGATAGGATGTTACATCGATTATATCGGTATGTTTTTGTTAGTTTTATAAATGCACAATGCAGTTAGTTTTTTCCCCATTAATTATTGTTTTCACTTATTTTAGTGAACACAAATGTTTTCTCAATTTCAGTTTTTGTCATTCGTTTTAGTTAATTATAATAATCTTGGTCAGCTTTCGGCAAATTACGATAATCCATACTCCCCTTGGCGGTACTTGTAGTCCACAAAAAACCAAAAACAATAATTCAACAATAATTGAATAACTTCTTTTAAAACAGAATTTTTTTGTTAAGTATTCATAACCCAATCGATGTATAATCACAATACAATACTTTGACTTTTTTAATTTTGCACCTAAAAATTAAGTAAAGTATGAAAAACTAAAACTACTAATAAAAACTAAACAATATTTAACTAATAATTGCTAAAAACTAGCAGACAACCTCTTAAAAACTCAAACTAAGTAAATTAGACAAAAAGTCGCACCAAAATAAAACTAAACTATAATGAAAAACCCAAAACTATTATAACTCTGGTGTAGGATCGGCTGATTCATGCTGGAGGACAACAGAGTCAAAAGCTGCAGTGTAATATCTGCTCACTGATTTAACATAGACCACGGGGGGAAAATATCAATTTTGTTCGACTAATGGCATCGATTTCAGACACCAGTTCCCAAGAGTAACAACCCAACGGAGCAAAAAGGTCAATGGATTGAGCCCAGCTGGAACCAGAATAGCAGCATCTATGTTCCCCCCACCCGGCCCGGTTTACCAACAGGAAAACCAGAACGCAGCCCAAACTCGTGAGAGCACAGAGACGAGTGCGACGCAAACTCCTCGCTCCCCGCTGTGGACATATTGACCGTCCCGCACAGAGGACAAGTCGGCTGATGGACGGAAATTTGATCACAAGTCCCTATGAATAAACAAGGTCTGATTTATGCAGCTCAGAAAAGGCCTGAAAATGAAATTTAAGCCTTCAGAACTCACAGGAGAGAAGAAATGTCCAGTGAAGGACGCCGTCTCCGTCTGAAAAGTAGAACACTTTCATATAATAACCTGCAAAAGGCTCAGTAAGAGCCACGGCTTTATGGGTCCGGAAAATGGATTCTCATCTGGATTGTGGCAGACGGGAACAGCAGGAAAATCATGTTGGAGACACAGAAAACATGAAGCAAGGTGCTCAAAATATTACATTTCAGCCTAAATGCAAAGCACTTTGGAGGAAATAACAACACAGCACATCATTCTGAAATCCCCATCCTCTCCCCCTCACCTCCGGTGGTGTTAACATCAGTTGTAGGGATGCCTTTCCTCAGAGAAGCTGGTGAGAGTTTATGGAAATATGGATGGAGCTGAAGAATACTTGGAAAAAAAAAAAAAACCTACTAAAACTTCCTAAAGACCTCAAGACTTAGTGGAATGATTTAGATCAAGCAATATTTTTGTGTTAAAATGGTCCAGTCAAAGTCTAGACTTAAATCCAACAGTAAATCTTTGGCAGAAGTTGGAAAATAACAGATACTAATGTCTTCAAACTATAACTTTTGCTTTTAAGTAATGTAGGGTTATAAAAAATTTTTTATCATTTACAGAAATGTAAATCTCTGTATTTATCCGTCTTGTGCCGTGGAAAAGAAAAAAACATCTCAGGAATGATCCACATGACCTGAAGTTGTTCTGATCAGGATATTCTGCATGGACTATACTGGAGTGTTCTCACACCCGGTAGCCCTGTGGACTCAGTTTGATTGTGGATAAAAGTTGCAACATTTGTTACATTTTCAGTTGATGTGGCTCTCTTTCACACTATATTGTGTTAAATGAAACAAACTCTTAAAAAAAAAAAAAAAAAAAAGCTGATCCCCTCCTCTCCTCTGGTGGCGCTGCTCTAAGAATCATTGAAGGAAACAACACAAAAACCTCTCAAGAAGACATGAGCACAACTTCCTTCTTCATAAAATGTAAACAAAAACGGAGTAGCATCAGATTTTAGCAGTTGTCTCTTCTGCCTTTGACAAAAAAACCACAAGTAATTTCTCCCAGTAGCACTAGACTCTCTTCTTTGTTTTGGTTGTATTTACCCAGAATGCCTTGCTTTGTCCACTTCCTGCTTTTAGAGCAGTCTCCGGTGAACTTGGCGTTCACATTTTGCACCAGAGTTCACTTCAACCGAACAAAAGTTTGCTTTTTTGATTGGAAAAAAAAAGCAAACTTCCCAAAACAAACTTTTTAGACAAACAAACTGGAGTTGGATTAAAACGGTTGGTGTGAACGCTCCCTTGACTTTTACATATAAACTCTGCAAAAGCTAATTTTGCCTCCTCCTGTAACCAGGCCTTCTGACGTGCCAAATCCAGACACAAGCTGTGTGTGTTCAGGCAGAGTGTAACAGTGTTGCACCCTGTGGCTTACGTAAGGCATCAGCTGAACTACAAGGCCCTCTGCACCAGAGTTCTGCTGAGGTCCACCAGCACATGGTTCAGTTTCACTGTGAGAAAACCTAAAATTATCACCAGCCGTTGAGCGGTGAGGGTCAGAACTGAGCAGCAGCCCAGCTCCGTGCAGCTACTAATCAGGGTACATTGAAATAGCTCAGGGTGGTCAGACTTAAGCTCATAACGCGCCACATTAAAAGAAAACAGTGCCTGATAGCCGCTGCAATCTGGAAAAATAAACAAAAGTGTCCAAAAGGAGTGTCATAAACAGGAATCAATCTTATTGAACTCACTTTCTGAATTCATCATTTGCACTAGAAGCGGCACAGTTACATCAAACATTTTGTTTAAATTATAATTGACAGATGACATCGCTGTTTTGACGTGAGCGGAGACGAGAAGAAATCGGCGACCTCTTGGTTCACTGAAATATTCATGTGGATGTCTAAGAGGGATTAAATATTAGTGAACGAAGCTCACCTGATGTGCTTCAATATGATTGACTGTCATAATCTGCCTGGAGACAGAGAATTTAACGCAGTGTTTCATTTACCAGAGCACCGGGCCAGAACTGGATTAATGAAAACATTTCAGATTTACTTTGCTTAACAATTAGATTTAAGGATACAAGACTCCTCAAAATCTGTGCAAAGGTTTCTGGATGTTACATGAGCGTCATTAAGTAAAGAGTTCACTTGTTGATAGAGATCCGATACCGACATTGGAAATCGGTCCAATATCAGCCAAAGAAATAAGTATCTGATTGTATTAGCCTGCAGCTAAAATCTCCGACCAATTGGTTATTAATATATGGGTCCGTTATTCTCAAACCTGTTGTTGTTGACTATTGTTCTCTGTTTGAGTAACATCACTTGATTAAACCCTTTCTAACATGTCACACTACAGAGCATCTTCAGTCAGAGGCTTCTTCAGACTCAGTGCAGTACAGACTGCTGCAGATCATCACCATCTTCAATAAGTCTTTGAAGAATCTAAATTAATGACTTACAACAACATTTAATTTCCCTTTGGGATAAATTAAAGTATTTTAGAATTTGAATCTGAATAAGTAATAAGAGTATTTATGTTTTGTGCTGATATCATATCGGCTCAATATGGGTAATCGGCCAATACTCAAAACTGCAAGTTATCAGTTTATTTGAAATTGGTGTATTTCCATTAAGCAAACGGAGACACAGCTAATGGCCACATTGTTTGGAAGATGGAGCAAAACACAGTAAGATGTTAGAGGCTGTGGGAGGCTTGCAACCAGGGTAGAGGTTCAGGTAACTACAGTGAACTGTAGTTACCTGAATACACATACACACCACACTTTTCAGATTTTTGTTTGTAAACAAAGTGGGAGAACCATGCATCATACGTCTCTGATTTCTTAATTATGCGCTGCATTGTGCCGGTCAGTCGCATAAAATCACAACAGAAGACATTTAACTTTGCACTTGTGATGAAATGTCAAAAAGATGATAAAATGTAAAAAACAATAATAAGTGAGCATATCTGGCAGAATACGTCTCCGTTTGTATTCATTACCAACTGAGTTGCTTTGAGTTCAAAGTTTAGCCAAAAATATAAAACTCTTAGCATCTCACAAACAAGCAAGCTCCCCTACAATGGAGGTGAACTCATAGAGCACTTAACATCCACTTCCCCCCCACACCCCGCAAGCAGCTGAGACATTCCATAAACACTTGGCCTGCCAGCCTGCAGCACAGAGGGCCCTTTGAGCAAGGGGACCGAGGGAGGGGAGCCCAGCCTGCAAGTCCAGAGGGCCGAGGCTGAGCACGAGGGACGGAAGCCCTGCAGCCCTCCAAAAACATGCCACACATTTGTTTTCCCTCCAGATCATCTACGGAGAGTCGTACGTTACGATGCGTACGGGAACGGTGTGAGATGAACAGCAGCGTTCAGAATCAACAGTCCCAACGAGCTTTTCTGTTGTGCTTTCTGATCGACAAGGGGAACACAAAGACTATTCATGCCTTCCACTGCCAGAGCAGCTGGGGAGGCCTGGTCTGGTGTACTGATGAGCTGCCAGCTTCTGAGCGCTGAAAAGGAGAACAGGTGCCTTACTTTCACACAAATGCAGAGTTGCCCTGTTGGACTTCCTCTTGTACGCCCACGTTTACTTTAGGAAAGGGAGAGGCTGAATTCTTTGGCTCTGACCCCCTGCCCTGACCGCTGGAGCTCAGGCGTTCACATCCAGGTAACAACGACAGGTCTGTCTGGGCTTCCACGAGGGACATCAAATATCCACGAGTCTGCAGTTAACTGGGTTTGATGGCGTGAGTCCTGCTGAGGCGGCAGATTGAGCCAGCCTCCGGTCTGAAGCAGACAGACATCGTCCCAGACAGACGAGTTTACAGGAAAACCCGCGCAGCATCCTGACCAAGGCGCTCCAGGATAAATGCATCCAAAAAGACAAATTGGTGTTTTTATTTTATTTTTTGTGGGAATTATTATTAACCTAATGGGAGGTTTTGCATCCCATTTTTTCCAACTGCGTCAGAATATAATGCGTCTTTTATGCATTATATTAAAGCTGCAGTAACGTTTGTGAAAAAAATATATATTTGTTGAAACTGTCACTGTGTTGTGGAAGTATGGTATGAGAGAGATAATATGTAAAAAAACAAACAAAAAAAAAACGAGCTCCTCTGCCTTCTCCCAATGACAAATAATCAGAGTCAGGGGGCCGGTCTTAGCGCCGTCAATCACCCTTCATTTGCTAGAAGAGCCTAGCTGTGAATGCTCAGTTAGCACGGACAAACAGTTTCCTGTCACAGTAAGTCCTTTCTACGCCATTAACATTTGAGCAGCAAGTACATTAGATTGATTGACAGCATTAAGACCTGCCTCTTGGCTCCAATTGGTTGCTTTTGGTCAGGAGTCGTGCATTTCTTCAGACGTAACAGCAGCTCAGGGAGGGGCTGGAGGAGATTGATCTTTTAACATCTCATCTGTCTTATGTTATAGAGTCACAACATGGAGATAGTTTTGAACAAATATGCACCAAAAAAACCACACATTTTTTATAAAAGTTACAAACGTACAGATTTAACCCTGAGAGAGCAAAGACCCTTCCTCAGCGGCAGAACTCCTTAAGAGCCACAGGCATGACTGTGTCGTGATGATAATTAATTATGGCAAATATAACCCATCAGAGGGATGGCCTCTTTAAAGGTCCACCGCTAATCGGCAGCTACGTTCACAGCTGGGGTTGGCATTTGGCCTAGATAACCAGAAAGCAGGAGACAACGCTCATTTCTACCGCTCTCAGGGTAAAAATCTGCTGAAGTGTGTCGGTTCCACAGACGGGCCATTTTGGGAAGACAAGAGGAAAATAAAGTCAAGAGACACCAGGACAAGCATGGCTTTGTCTGCAGCAACAAGGAGACGTAGCCAACGGTAAAAAAAACAAAAAAACAAAAACAATCACACGTTTTTGCTGAAGACAGAAACAGCCCCCACACCAGATGCGCAGTGAATCATCTGCGCATCAGGAAGCCATGTCACTTCTGTCTGGTGCAGTGTGGATTATCAACAGCAAAAACCCTCATCTAGTCATCTATGTTTACTATTAACATCAATTTAAAGGGGCAATATTATGTACTTTCTGGGCACATAGTCCCAATTTATAGCACAATCAAGTAACTATGATAACTTCAGTTATTATCACTTAATAATTAACACCTTGAAATTGGACTGTTGTCTCTTTAAAAGCTTCTGTCCTTTTCTGAAACTCCGCCTTCAGGAACATGGCTCCTCTATTAACCCTTTAACAACATTTTTATCAGAGTTCCACTGAGAAGTAGCTCCTTTAATGAGCTCAGCAGATATGCAGTTCCACCAGGTGTTTGCTAATTGCACCTGGCTAGTCTGAAGGAGCTGAGAGGGGGACTCATGGGGGATGGCTGCTCTGTGAGGTGGGAGCTTGGAAACTTGTGGACCACAGCTCCAAGGAGGAGCTGCATCTCGAAGGCGGGGCTAGGTCCCTCCAGGTGTTTTGTACAGTGGGGCCTAGCCCCAGAGTAAAGGATTAAAGGATTTCTCAAATATGCATGAACGAATTAAAGCAACACTCCAGGTGGGTTTTTGATGAGGGAATGACATTATAACATGATGTAAATCTCAAAAAAGTTGATTTTTAAATCATTCTCTTCCTTTAAACGAAATGAAGGTTAGAGTATTCCAGGAGTACACTTCACATTTTCTGTTTTTGTTACATTACAACAAACATGAACGCATTCCGCTGTAATTTTACATGACAGACCAACATTAAACTGGTCTGTCTTTGTTTTTCTTCCACTCTCTTTTGGAGAGTGGAAGAAAAACAATACATGGTTTTTAATGTTCATTTTCCCCAAAATAAAATAAAATAAAATAAAATTAAATTAAAAAAATCGGAAAATTGTTTGGATTCAGTCCCCCTGAGTCAGTACTTTGACCTGAGTTAGACTGGCTGGAGACTGCATGCCTAATCTTTTCCCATGCTGGAGTTGTGGACTTTTACTAGCCCGTTTTAACACATGACTGTGCTCTGCTTCCATGTTAAGGTTTGTTTTCTTCCAGGAAGCTGAAAGTCTGCTCCAGCCTCAACTCTTTTGCAGTTTAGCAGCATGTTTTCTTCCTACACCACATTATTTATCTCCATCTTTCCATCAACTCTGACCAGCTGTCATGTGCATCCACACACCCATATGTTTGCTTTATGAGGGATTGTCCAGCACTGGTTTTCCACCACACATCCAGTTTTAGATGAGGAGCAAAAACATAAATATTGTCTCCTGTGCCTTTGTGTTCTATAAAGTCTAGATTTGTAGAGAGTTTGACTTAACAGATGTGATTTCAGCAGAACCTCCCACCTGAGTCCAGCCAGTTGCTTCTGGTTTTTTTCCTTTCATATTTGTGTGTTTTGGAATATTTAAAGCTGTACCCGTCACAATAAACAATACGTGAATTAATCGTATGATTTACAATTTTTCAGTTTTGAAATACAATGTTTAATTGTTGTCCCACTCGTTTTGGTTTATTTTGAATATTTAAAATGTCTTCCGGTTTCAGTGTTACATGTTCTTTAGAAAGTTAAATTTGTTTGATCTTTCTGTGGGTGTACTCAGATTATTATTATGAATCCATTTTTATTATTATATTAGTTGGGAATGACAATGTTTTTCATTTATCACAACAATTCCTACATTTGATTGTCCAGCAAAATTTGTTATTGTGACAGGTGATTCGCAGCTCATTTCACTGCTTGCAACAGTCCAATATATGAGGCTTAAAAGCATGATTACAGCACTGAGAGTTTATTTTGCATCATTTAACGATAAGTGCAACCAAAATCAACTATTCCAAATGCTGCTTACAAAGCCACAAAGCCACAAACAAAGAGCAGTTTCTCCAAAATAAAAAATAAAATAAAAAACCTAGCCTCCAGCCCGAATCCTAATCCAGCAGTGTGCACCCTAATGTCGTTACAAAATCACAAAGTAAATCCAGACTTCTGGTAATCCACAGAGCAAGGTCCACATGAGACAGCTGTGCCATTATGTCACAAACCCGGAACAAAAGCTGCGAGGCCGGGCTGCGAGACAGGGCGACTCAGTATGTGTGTGTGTGGAAGAGAACGACACATCGCAGAAAGTGTGGAAGCAGAGATTTTTTTTTAACACAGGGAAGGTCGACTGACTGGTGACAGGATGAGCCGCTGCCTGCTGTAACAGCTGTGAGCGTTCAGTCCCACTGCTGACCATAGAAATGGTAGACAAAAGAAAACCATCACAGCCACTCAATGCCAGATGTATTTCACACTCCTCATCGCTATGACAACTGAGAGAAGTTTGCTTTATAGACCAATCCTCCTTCTACAGTATTTGAAATGAAATGTTTGATAAACGATCTCAACATAGTCATGCAAGCATCACGCTAGTTTACACTTAATGCTGATTATGTCACTGAATATCTACCCTGTTGGTCACATGTTCTGAGTCAAGAAGCTTTAGGCTGACTAAAAAAAAAAACACTATCCTGCTCATCTGTTTAACCCAATCCTCAGTGGATCGCTTTCACACTGAAACAGTCACTTACCCATTTCCGTCATCTAATATAAGCGAGGCGGTGCCCAGATCACATCCACCGTGGGCAGTGGGTGGCTTCAGCCAGTGACAACACATCCATGTGAAATTCTCACCTTAAAGATGCTAAAAAAAAAGCCTGAGCATTTGGAGGATGGCTTTTGGCTTGATGGATTCGTATGCAGACACAAAACAACCAGAAAACCTGACTAAGTGGGGGTGTTGGACTTCAGCTAAATGTCTGGCTTAAACAAACTTTCTCAAAGGAGGGAAACCTTCCATCAGGACTAAAATGCCACTTTTCTTATCGCAATTAACATGGTTATATAGTTACCGTGCCAATACCTCCACTTAATGACTGATTCCTCTATTGTGTTCACACATCTCACCAGGAAACTCTGATGGCTGCCGTTTTGATTAGAGGCCACGTGACACACTTAGAGCTTAGCCATCCTCTTTTTTTTTTTAAAGCACCGACATGTCTGGGCTCTTTTAAACCCCTCCCCTTTAACAAAAGGCCTCCCTAAATTTATCACGCTAGACAAACCCTTTTAAGTTAATTACTCTGTGGCGAGGACAACAACGCCGATGTGAGCTGACACAAAAACTCTCCGGGTGGAGAGGAACGCGCGACCGCGAAGGCCCGGGGCGCCCACCGCCTCACTGCATCCCCTTGAATGTAACGCGGCACTCAGAGGGCAAAAGGGCAGAAAAGGGGATGAAAAAGTGAGGGTGACTCTGTTTAGACTGCGAGATTTCAAAGGATGCAAAAGCACGTTTCTCATCAAGGCAACGTCCTTTTACAGGCGACGATAAGACCTCCCAGGAAAGAGTTAATAGACGCTAGAAGGAGAAAATAAAACTCTCATTAAAAAAAATAAGTAAAATGAATTTTAATCAGACATGTCCTCCTTTTTTTTTTTCTTTTAATAGGCCACATATGATGGAGTAAAACACTTCCCCTCCCCTCTGGCGAACCCAGTCTGAAAACCTCAAGTTTGTTCAGAAACTGTGTCAATGCATATTAATCCCAACTCCAGAGGAAAACACTTTAGGACGGATTTAAACACGTCGGGGCCCAAAAAACGAGGACAACATTAAAGAGATTGCAGGTGCATTTTACGCATCAGTGACTCACTCTCTGTCGCGCACTGCTGTTTAATTTTAGTGATTAAAGAGTCTCTTTAATAAAGATGTTACCAGAGACCTCGGCGATGGAGGTAGATGCTCTGACTCCAAAAGACCAGAAAAGAACCACAAGATTATCTCCATTTATGTTTCAAAAGGATAACCTTCTCTGATGCCGTGCTAACTTGAAAGCACAGGGCATCAGAGAAACTCTATTGGTTGATGTAGTTCTAAACAAAACATGGAGGAAGTTCTTGCTTTTGATGAAGTTCATGACCAGGGAAGTGAAATTTGGAGATTTCAGTATTTAACAAATAAAAAAAAGTTTGGTTCAAATCTCTGGCAGATTAACTGAAGAAGGACCTAAAGTCACTTCTACTCCATTATCATCTTCTGCTAATAGACACACTGTATAGTACAGAGATAAGGGACCCGTTGATTGGCTCTGATTAGTGATCGACAGGTCAAATATGGAAATATTTTCCTCCTCCCAACACATTAAGGCAAGAGTTTCTATCATATATGGTTTGAAGTTTATTTTTAATAGTATTTAATAGTAGGGCGCACCCATTACCGATCTTTACAAAGCCTGACCTGCTGAATCCGATTTTGTCCGATACCAATTTTTTTTGTCTGAATATAGCTAAATAGCCACCCCAATGCTGACTTGGCAGCATTGGGGAGGCTATTGTTAACCACAAACATGCAGACCTGAGCTGGAGGGCATTTCTGTCAGTCAAACTTTCTGTCAAGGCAGAGCAAAAGAGGACACTGGCTGATTTTAAGACCTTTTCAAAGGTAGGTAAAATTGGTGGAAAAGTGGCTTCACATACAAGTATCGGCTGATCACTGATGTCCCAACATTAAGGAAATCAGGGCAGATTTATCGGTGCACCCCTATTTAATAATTCAATCAAAATCATCAGCAGCAGGCCAGACTATGAGGAATACCAGAATCAATATTGGGCAGGTGAGGCCTGATTGATGCATTTCTACTTTTGTGTCTTAACTTCTGAGAACTAAAAGAATCAGAGAATGTGTGTGTGTTCTGCAGCGACCTACCCAGATCTCCTTGAACACTGTTGTCATGGGAGGTCCTGCTGGATGTGGTGGAGTCCCCATCACTGGGCCACATGTGGCCCCTCTTACGGACCCCGATAATGGAGGGGACGCCATGCTGCTTCAGACATTTCTGGGACAGAGGGGTAGGCGGGCTGCCACTGTCGATGGACAGCTGGGAGTGTTGGGAGGGAGAGCGGCTCTTCTCCCTGAACATAGGGTAGGTAGTCGGGCTGGGAGACACTTGGCTGGACTGGCCGGAGGAGAAGTCCTCCTCGCTGGAGGTCAGGTTCTCGTTGGAGCTGCAGTCCGGTGTATAGCCGCCCCCAACATCGTCGAAGCTCCCGGGAGAGTAGGAACACCTTGGCCAGGTGAGGTGAGGATCCTCGTCCATGCTGCGGTCCCTGATGTGGATCACCCGAGTGTCCCCTTCACCCATCATTCCTCCGACGTATACGCTGGTGTAAGGCTGGCATTCCACCGGCTGTCTGTCCGACCTCCCCTCGGCGGACCTGATCGCCCCGTCTTTCAGGAAGTGTGGGCTGGCCTCTGGGTCATCGGGCGACCCATTGAAGTTGCAGCTCCCTTCAGTGGACCTGCCTCTCTGAACAGGCTTGGCAAGGTCCCCCACAGCAGCAGACAGGTTCCCCGGCAGGGAATGCAAGGACCTCTTCCGCTCCATCTGCATGGCCTGGCTGCCCAGGGTGCTGATCTTATCCGAGACCTCCTTGTCGTTTACCCTGACCAGGCCTCTCTCGTGATGGTACTCCATGTTCACGTAGAAGGGCTTCTCCTGGCTCCCCATCACCGACAACCCCCTGCTGTCTCCGGCTGTGTGAGAGTTGGCTCTCCTGATGCGCTCAAAGTTGGACCTCAGGGCCGCCACAGACCCCGTGCCAAGTGGGAAGTCAGGGGGCTCGGAGTCATGGCGAACAGGTGACATCCTTTCTTTCTGTTTCGCCAGGCACAAACCATCCACCACCTCCTCTGGATGTCCAGTGTTTCTCTGAGTCTTGCAGGAGCCTCTCTGCTTCTGCTCATCTGTTGGTGCCTCTTCAGTGTAGGACCTCATGTTTTCTGACCCACTGTTGGACAGATCTCTGTCATTTGTTGATGGCATCTTTTTAAATCCCCATCTCTGTCCATCGTAGGATTTCCTTTCTTTAGCCAGAAGAGTCTGAAGGTAGATCATCCGAAAACGCTCTTTGTTGACTTCTTTCTCCAAGTGCCGGATGGAGGACTTGCATTTGTCCAGCTCCTGTTCAATATGCCCCAGCGAGCCAAGGTCCATTTTAGGCGGATCAGACTCAGGGAACTGGGCTCTCCATGCCTCCACAAACCCCAACGGTTCCACCATTGTGAAGACTCGTATATAAACGCCTCAATCTACCAATAACAGAGAGATACACCGATCTACAGCTTCTACTGCGCCAGAGTGTTTACAACTCACAGCTTCCATAGTTTAGCAGCACATTAAGAAAAAGATAAAGTCATGCAGAAATCACGGGTGCGATCTTATTACCGCCAAGTCCAACACATGTGAGTTTCTCCCAGTTTTTCAGCTCGAGCCCAAGAGGAGGCAGTGCGGTCTCTGGAGATCTTCTGTCTGCCTTTGGGTCTGGTGTCAGACTGACTCGCAGCTCTGCTGTTTGGTCGCAGCTCAAAGAGGAGGGGCCACTGAAGCCCGTTCAGATTTATGCCTCAAATACATAAAAGACGAGCTTTAATCGCCATGGGCTGTTTTCTAACTGTGAACAGTTAGAGCTAAGAAGCAAAACACCTTGAGAGGATGTCAAGTCAAGTTAAAATAGTAAATTTGACTCAGCTTGCGTTAAACAGGAGAAACACTTAAAGTGAAAAGTGTCTTCGAATGGCCACAGTCCAGGTCAGGTGGGCAGAGAAAGAAAAAACGAACCTTTCATGTTCCTCAAACTAAATATGTCTCTGGGTCGTTCTAATCTTTTCCTCTTTTCTAGTAGCTCCAGACATGTGAGTTTAGTCACAGCAGCCGTGCACTTTCAGTTGTGTGCTGTGAAAACTCCGCTTAATCCCCGCTACCGTTTACAACTGTGGCTGTCTCGTGAACACATCGCCACCTTACGGTTCAATCTGAGTCAGCTGCTGCGTTCAAATGCAATACTCTAACTTTTGCTGCCGAAATTACAAACCACGTTTAGGTAAATACTTAGCGGGTTTAGTATGAATTAATAGTTCAAGTTTGAAGAAGGTCAAAGATAGTGAGTTATAAACGTAGCTGCGACTTCGATCTTCAGGATCATATTGATGTTTAGTGTAAGTTTTCAACACTAAAATACATCCGAAATATTCTACTTCTGTGCCTTGCTTTATATTTTGTAAATAAATAAATAAATAAATAAATAAATAAATAAATAAAAATAATAATAATAATAATAATAATAATAATAATAATAATAATAATAATAATAATAATAATACATGTTTTTAAATACATTTTGCTTATGGCATTAAGTCAAAGAGATAATAGAAAACCCAATTTTATTGAACTAACCAATACGGCACTTCCTGTTAGCAACCAAGTCATGACGCCTGTACGGTATCCATGGAGCATATGACAACAGTTTCTGCTCTTTTTTATTGACTTAGCAATTCGGAAACGTGTGAAAAGGACCTAAAGAAATCTGATTTGTTAGTCGGTGCCGACGTTACCAGAAAACCTTTAAATAATATTTTGTGTTGGTCAGGCCAGCTAGGCTAACTTTGTTATCGACAGGGGGCTTTTTTACGTTAGCGTTAGCTGGTTAGCTCGCTAATCCACAACACGAAGAGCTCGTTTATCTAGGAATCACACATCGAAAGTCCAACTATGAGCGAACAACTGAAATTCATCGTTCAACAACTGAACATGGAGCCATTCAGGAAAAACTTTAACCTCATCACGTTTGATTCTCTAGAGCCTATGCAGCTACTGCAGATTTTAAACGATGTTCTATCTGAAATAGACCCAAAGGTAACTAGACTGTGTAACGTTTGTGTTCGTTTGTGAATTAATCGTTTATATTTAACACCTTTCATTGGTCTTATTATTCATGTAGCAAGCCATGGATATCCGAGAAGAAATGCCTGAACAAACGGTGAAGAGGATGTCATCACTGCTGGGGATGCTGAAATACAAACCTCCTGGGAACTTCTCTGACGTGTGAGTGTTGTTACCATCAAATACATCCATATTAATCATTATTTGCGCCTTGGAAAATTATTCATACCTCTAGAACTTCTTAACACTTTTTTTTTTTATCAAGTTGCAACTTGTAGTTTGTGAAGCGTAAATAAAAGAATATGTGGTTCTTAGATAAGATTTATTTATTTATTTACAAAAAAACATCTGGAAACTATGGCATATATTAGTGCCAGCTTTACTCTGATATAGCTCTAAATAAATTAAATCAAATTGTTAAAGTCTACACTCACTTGAGTGAAGATGCCCAACATTCTCAGTCTCAATTTGTGCAAAGACCTGCTTTTACAAAGACAAACATGAGACTGGGGAAAATGTTTAGGCGAATGCAGAAAAAGGCAGTCCTACAAAGTCCTAACACAGTGGACTGAGTAAAAAACACAACACATTTTTAATTTGTAACAACATATTTTTAAAGTCTTGTATCATTTTCCTTCCACCTTTCATTGAAGCACTATTTTCTATCGGTCTGCCATGTAAAAACTAAAAACCCCAAGAAAATACATAGATGTTTGTTCAAGGGTGTGAATACTTTTGCAAACACTTTTATGTTTTTTTTCATTTGGTGTTATCTTAAAATGTTAATAGTACAATAAAACAATTCTACGGCTCGACAATATGGCTGAAAAACATACCCCGATATAAGCATTTTATATCAGTTGATTTTGGTAACTATTCGGTTTTTTTGTGTTAATATCTGAAATACTGCCAAATTCTTGGTGTGAACTTTCCTGTTTTATCCAGTTTTTACTCCACATCATTTATTCTGCAGCAGTTATGAGGCAACATGAAACTGCTGATGCAGAAGTTACCCAACAGGTTGTTGCTAAGTAACCAAGAAGTGAGAGAATTAGTCGATGCCACCAACTTTGCTTGGCTCTCTGTGAGAAGTTGTGCAGCTAAAACCTTTCCTCTGCCTACATCTCCCAGAATGCAGTGCACTTCTGGATCAGAGCTCAGTGAATATTCTGCATATATAATATGGAACATTATATTGATCAAGTGTCTATTGCGATATATTGATTTATTGTCCAGCCCTACTGAAAACTGAACTAAAACTAAAAAAAAACCCCAAAGTTTTCTAACAATTATTCTAACAATTATTCTAACAAGTTAGAATAATTATAATTATCTCACAATCTGTCAACAGGTCTTATTGCTGTAATGATGTGACATTAGAGAATTTTGTTATTGCCAGAATAATTCAGTAATTCATAAAATTGGGAACCAGGTGTTGTTTTTGTGCTTATTGGTCTTTTTTTTGTCAATTAAATCCAGACCCATATTTTACATTTTCATTTCCTTGCATGTGATATAATAAGAATCTTATTTTATCATTTCTGCCTTTGTGATTTGTCCCCTTTAGTTGTTCATAATCCACGTTACACCCTCGTATATACTGAGCACATTTCTACTTGTGTCTTTACAATAGATAGAATTCAGACCATAGTTTTTATTATTTCATGTTTTATCTTTGATTTAATGCAGTAAGGCTTTTCCCTTCCTTATATAGAAGCAGCTTCAGACAGGGTCTGGTGACCGGCAGCAAACCTGTGGTTCATCCAATCCTCCACTGGTTACTGCAGAAGGTCCCTGAGCTGAAGAAGAGGGCTTACCTGGCCCGTTTTCTGGTGAAGCTGGAGGTGCCCGCTGAGTTTTTGCAGGACGATATCATCAACGACACCTATCATCAGGTGTGTTGTGCAGCTCCGTAGCAGTCACCATGTCATTTTTTTGTGTTTTGGAGACACAAGCGGATCTAAAGCAAACAGTCTGTGTTCACAGTATGAAGAGCTGGTGGAAGGATTTAAGACGTACCATAAGGAGTGTGAGAATCTGAGGAGTTCAGGCTTCTCCACAGCAGAAATCAGAAGGGTAAAAAAAAAAAAAAAAGATCATGTTAACAATTTATTAATAGCGCTTGATGTTAAGCTGTACTGTGTAAAAAAAAAATTAAAGAAAACAAGTGTTTTTTTTTTAAATCTGCTGAATGTAAAGTATTAACACCAGTTGAACTTTGACAAACAATAATCCCAATCGTCAGTGTATTTTGTTGGGATCTCACGTGATTTCCCCACTAAAAGTAGTGCATATAGATGTAAGGTTGCGACTAACAATTATTTTTGCAATCGATTACTCTGTTTATTATTTTGATGATTCATCAATTAAGCAGAGAAAAATTGCATGTTATGCTGATTTTTTTAATGTAAGCCTTTTTTATGCATTATTTGAAATGCATTAAAATATGAATTTCTGAAGAATTAATGACATGTTTTTAACAAGAAACATAACATTTTACAGACTAAAATGTAACAACGCAGCATTCCTCTAGTGAACACCTGATCATTTGTAGTGAAGGATGCATCTGGAGCCGGAAAAAATACATCTAATATCAACATTTGAGAACTCAGCAGTTTCTGCTTGACTTAGAATCAACACAGAGCTGTTGATTCATTTTTGGATTCATTGTTTAACCACTGGATTGCAAAAGGTGCTAAAGGAAGTTTTTTTATTTTTTTTGAACCAGGTGAATATAAATCTGTGCTACTTGAGGAGTTTTGGGTTGAATATGTTTACAGATGAAGCTTCTTTTATCTTAAATTTTAAAAAATTATATTTATTTTTTGTACAGTTTTGGCTTGATTACTGCTCTGAGTGTGTTGTTCTTCAAGCAAATGGCTTTTTTTGTTTTTATACTCCAGGTAACATTTAACATATTACTAAATTGGTTGACAATTATTTCAATCATCAATTTATCACGATTAATCTGATTAATCGTTTTAGCCCTACATAATTATAGAGTAGAAGGAAAAAGGTCCACAGTTCTTTAAATGTTTTGGAGATAAAAATCTAAAAAGTGTGGCTTGAATTTGCGTTTAGTACCACTAAGTCAGTATTTTGTAAAGCAACATTTTACCATAGAAGTTTGCCATTGTAACATAAAATATGAAAAAGTTCAATTTGTGTCCATACTTTTAAACAGACTGTGAACCAGGGACATCAATTCACCTAATGCTTGCTTCACTGACATGATTTTTTTGTTTTCTGCTCCAACAGGATATCAGTGCCATGGAGGAAGAAAAAGATCAACTCCTTAAACGTGTGGAGAGGCTGAAGAGGAGGGTAAGGCAGACTGTTTGCTTTAGTAAAGTCTGGAAGGCTTTAGATTCATCTCCGAATGACAACATCACCTCAGACATAGCATATTATCAGCTTCCACATTGGACTCAAGAGGCTTCTGACAAGCTGCTCAGCTGTTTTAACGAGACCGAGAAGTAATGAGGTGTTGAGTTAACGGGTCTCACTTACGGACTCTGCCAGAAGGGTGAAATCTGACTCTGACAGAGGTGCCGACTTGTGGCATGAACATCATCGCATCGTCACCTCCATAACTTGCTGCTCCCACTAGGTGGAGTCGGTGTCCAACCATCAGCGAATGTTGGAGCAGGCCAGGCAGCTGCGAGTGGAGAAGGAGAGAGAGGAGTCACTCACTCATCAGAAGCAAGAGCAGAAGAACCAGGTGAAGACTTTAGATTACTTTAAGTTTATCTACACTTTAAATATATCTGCATGGGACAACACAGATGTGCAGCATAGTGTTTGTTTCAGTAGTTGTACTCTAAAAGAATGTAATACATACCACGTATATGATTAATTTAAGATTAAATCATTGGAAACAGCATCCTTTCCAGAGGTTTACAAGTTTTACAAAGCGAGCAACTTATATTAATTACTTTCAGTTGAGAAAGAGAGAGAGAGACAGAGAGAGAGAGAATTTATTAATAGTAAATCTGCTATCTTTAATTTAACTTCACTATATGCCAAAATTTCACTTCTAATCAGCTTCTTAAATCTACATGTGTCTTTAATGCGTTTTTAGGTATGTATGTACATTTAAGACATTTCTTAGCTTATGTGTGACAACTGTAAAGGAACTGTTGCCTTTTTTAGTGGACACCTGATAGAGGTTTGGGGTGTATTGTTTATCATTTATCTTGAAAAATGTTGTAACATGACAAGAATTTTGATCCGTCACTATCACGATCAATTTCAGTTATTGGTAGTAAATAAAAACAAAACAAAGTTGATTGTATTATCGCAAATGTTATTTTTTGCTATTTTCTCTGCTGTTTATTCCACAAGACCCTCAGTTGATATCAATAAAGTGTTTGCAGCACAGTGATATAAATCTCACTTTTCTTTGTAAGTAAGTGGTGTCCTGGAGAAGCCTGTTGTAAATGTAACTAAAAAAAGATGATGGAACGCGGTATTTCGGAGACTTAACAAACTGTCACTCTACATAAGGGTTTAAAAGCACTCCGTGGTCAGCAGTTGTGAAAATGACTCCAATTCAACAGTATTTAATGCCGCCAACTTTCAGGTTAGATGTTGCAGTTTCTGCTCGGGTTCTGACCGTTTTCTGACAGCAACAGAATCCTTTGTAATAGGGAACCAAGCAACTCTCACTTTTCACCACACATTCAGTTTATGTTTTACTGATTAGGGATTAAAATGTTATTTTGAGGACACTTCCTGTCACATTACTGAAACTCTGTAACCTTGTCTCTGTACTTAGTTTTCTGTACTTGGTTTTCTCACACTATATCATTTGACTAAAAATACCCCGAAAAAACTTCAAGTTATTGCTACACAAGTTAAAATACTTTTACCGCACCTGCAGTTAAAATTCTCTCACAATTTGGCTCAGACACGAAGAACAAACAACAAAATCAAATTCGTACCAGATAAAATGTCCTCATAAATAGCAACCACAGTTTCTTTGTGATTTTAACAGTAAAAATATTAAGCAAGAAAAAGTCTGTCCTTGTGTTCACTTCCACTGGGTCTCTAAGTATCCACACATTAATTCAATCTATACTTAGATTACATTTCCAGATAAAACATTGTTAACTTCGTTACCTGTATCTATTGATTTAAATATATTTATTTTTTTGATATATATATTTGCTTCAGAATAATTTGTTTCAAAGTTACATATATGCTTCAAAAACCAGCGGAAAAGTCAGCTGGGATTTATTGATGTTTCGTTCCCTCAAGATTTTTAGGTTATCTGGCTCCAGAAAGTGACGTATTCCCCTTAAAGGAAAATAAGCTATATTAGTTCCATAATACTCACACAGAGGTCTAATCATGCTCTCTTCTCATGCAGTAGATTTATACGCAAGTCATAATATTTAAAATATAGTTTATCTGAGAGCCTGTTGTGTTTTGCCTTTGCAGTGGACTGATTTATTTGGAATTTGAAAGGGGAAAATGCATCCAGTTCGTTCAGCAGCATCCTACCTATCGCTCATTGTTTTTGTGTGATCAGCTGTTTCAGGCCGAGCAGAGGCTCCTGAGGTTACAGCAACAGTTGAAGGATTTGCGTCAAGCAGCAGCGGACGCCCACCCAGAGAGTGAGTAGCCCCGTGAACCCGCCGTCTCCGGGAGCTGGGCGGGGTGTATGAGGACAGACGGTTGTCTCTCAGCTGACATTCATCCTCTGACGATATTTGATATGGTATAATAGATCCTATTTAGTTGCTATGTTGACTTTTTCTGGCCTTTTTAAGCTGCAGGAGAGATTTACACATTCACAGTTTCTAAACTGACATGCGCTCTGCAGACGGAGATCAGACTGCTTTGTTAAAATAACTTAGCAGGAATCCTGCATGTGCATCTTTACAAACAATTGTCATTGAATTTAGTAATCAATTAATCGTTAACTGGAGTATTCAGACTTATAATTGGTTGAAAGAGCAATATACTCAGAGCAATAATCAGGTCAAAATTGTACAAAAAATGTATATATTTTGCATTTGATTTAGAAAAACTTTTGTCGGTAAATGAAAAAAACCCAAGACTCTTCTTGCAACATAGCTTTAGCTTCACCTGGTTCAAATTCAGTAAAACCAAAAACTCCTATTGAGCGAGCTTTGACCCCAACCCTTATCTAAAACATGGGTTAGCTCTACCCTGTGCTGATGTTAAATCAAGCTAAAAGGATTTAGTTTTAGAAGTATTTTTTTAGTTGTCCCTTGCTACAAATGATCAAGTCCTCACTAAGGGAATGTAATTTTAGGCAACAACATGTTTATTTTCTTCATTTGAAAAGGAAATTAACTATTTGTTTATTCACGTCTTTACTGTTGAGTTGAGTTTGATTGTATTTGAACACAGTGTTACAAAAGAATAGACAAAGTATTATATTGTACTTCTAATATTGTATGAAAATTGAAAATCAGATTAACATCCAAAAAATAATGTAGAGATGAACAATTATTTTTGCGATCGATTAATATTTTGATTATTCTAACGATTATTCTGACGATTAATCAATAACTAAAACAGTCGTTTTGTTGCAGCCCTTTTATTTTTCCAATAACCAAATGCCATGAAGGCTCTAAAGTGTTAAAAATCAAACCTGTGTCCTTCAGGCTTGATGAAGCGACTTGAAGAAGAAATAAAGATCAACTCCTACATGGTCACCGAAAAACTCCCCAAGGAGCTGGAGGGCCTGAGGCGCACAGTGCAGTACATGCAGAAAGTGTCATCAGAGCCTGCAATGGGCCAGGCTGACCTCCAGGAGATGGAGGGCAAGGTCTGCACCTGCATGTGATTTCTAATGGCTCCAACGTGCTGATGTAATCAATGCTCAACTTTCTTTAACGTTCACTGTCACAGATTAAAGAAGTCGACTCTCAGATAAACCAGCTGATTGAGAAGAAGATGATGAGAAATGACCCCATGGACGACAAACTGACCCTCTATAGGCAACAGGTGCTGGTTTGACAACACTTTTTAGATGTCTTTTATTTTTGGCCTATTTTGTTCCAGTGGAATGTTACTTTACAGTTAAATGTTATGAAATATCCCGTCTGCTATCATATCCTTTTAAAATTTGATATATTATACACTGAGTTACAAAAAAAATTTTTTGGAAGTTGTCTGTTTTTTTTTTTTTTAATTGAATTAGGACTATTTTTGCACCACTGAATCCAAAAATAACATCCATTTTTCTCAATCAGGTCAGGTTTTTATTCTAATTTGATTTAGAGAAATCTGATTTTTGGACTAAATTGATTAAATTTTTGTGACATCATCAGTTCATTTCTGTTAATATTTCTCACCCAAAAAAGGTCTTAGGATAAAAAAAACTTGTTTTCTAACAGAGTGTGTTAATTAAATGTTACAAACTTGGATTTCTGTAAATTGAATGAATAATAAACACTGATCAGGGTAAGTACATGTGAAGTGAACATTACATCTCCGCTTCTTTCCTGTCCTGATGGAGTTTCTCTTCCTGCTCATCAGTCATTGATCCAGATTCTCAGGAAACTGATCCAGATGTGAGAACAAGACCTGCATTTGATGCTCATGTTGCTCCATAGTTCAGAAAGTTGACCTGATGGAGCAAAACCAATGGGATTTTTGGATTCAGTTCTTCAAAATGACCCTAAAACAGTTGAAAAAACCCCAGACAATTTTTTTGGCTGTTGACCATTGTTATTAGTAAAATATCTAATAATGTTTATTTCTTTGTTTCTTTTTGTTTTCAGTGTTGTGACAACTATCAGATCATTTCAAAATTAAATATATTCTTTTCAGTTACAGCATGGCAAAACTATTTCCTATAATGTGCCTTTAATCTATTCTTGTGGTGTTAGAGCTCATGCTATAGCTAGCTTGTATTGTAGGCCTGTTTTCCCTCCAAATAAAGCCAGTTGTGGTCAGGACACCGTTACTGAATGAAAATATCTAATACAGTAGATTTGGCCCCTTCATCACTTCAGGTCTTTGTAGTTTTGGTTGATTCTTATGTTTGATGTTTGATGCTTGGAGACATAACAAACTGGTTTCCTTTATAAGGATTTAAAAGCGCTGTGTGGTAGTCCCAGTCTCCTTTCACATCAGGAAAACACATTGTACAACAGAGACTATATTTAATAACACTTACATTTTATTAATATTCAGGTTCCAATATTGCAATTTCTGCTCAGCCTCTGACCTGCACAGTTATTCTGATCTCAACAGACATGATTGTGTAGGTCTCATTTTTTTATCCACATAAATTGCAAGTGTTTAACTCCTAACATATAATCTGTTACACCACATGAACTCCTCCGGTTCATCTATAGTTAATTTTCTCACAAGAAGTTGGCCTCTGAAAGTCCAGTCAAGCTAAAGCTACAGAAAGTGTTTTCTTACCTGATGAACATTGTTCTTAGAAACAACACTTGTAGTCGGTTTACTCCCTACTCGACCTGCACAGGTTGTCTTTTCCCTTAAATTCAAGAATTTGATTGTTTCCATATCTGTGTTTACTTCCACTGAGCTCATGTTTCCCAAGTAGCTCATGTTTTGTTTCAAAAAACAAGCTGGCCATATTCTTTTTTTTTGTGTCAACCACAAGCTACCATGCAACCTACTTAACTGCCCAAAGGTGGTTTTGACAACAGCAATAGAGTGACAGGCTTGGACGCAGCATCACCATCAGAAGGCTCTATTTCTGAAAAGTCTATTTTAGATTTACTTATCTGCCAAGGAAACCAATTTTAATCTTGTTTATTTTTGTCATTATTTTGAGTTTTTTTTTTTTTTTTGGTGCAGGGATTGTTTAGGGACAAATTGACCCAGAGTTTGAAAAGTCTCTAAACAAAAACCTCTGTTTGACTCCATGTAAACTCCTTGTTATGTTTATTTATCCGATGCAACATGTCTCTTGTAGGCCTCTATCATCATTCGGAAGAAGGAGTCAAAGGCAGAGGAGCTCCAGGAAGCGAGGGAGGAGCTGGCCGCCGCAGAGAAGGAGCTGAAGCAGAGGAGCAGCCAGGGACAAGGCTCAAATGGGGAAGAAGTCATCCGCGGTGACGAGGTAACGGTTATGTTGGTTGCAGCTGTCACAGGGTGACGCAGTCAGTCAGAGATGGGGCATCTCCGAGTTTCAGCGAAGCTGCATCGATGCTTCCAGGCAGGATATCTGGGAATGTCTCTGTCGGAAACCGAAAGGCGAAAAGGACATTTCGCTTTTAGCTTTATCAAAGTGCGTTGAAGAAGATTAGTAAAGCCCTGAAAACTCGAGAGGCTATTTCTGTCCTTATCCAAACACAGACAGGCTCACTGTCTAATGTTACTTATCCCTTTCTTTTTTTCCCCACTCTTCCCCCACATTCCCATGTAAGCCATAAATAGAACACAAAAGGGAGAATATCCAGAACAAGGAACTGTGCTGGACAAACTTCCTGAGAGTTGGCCTTTTTCCTTTATCTCCACTCTAACAAATCTTCTGTCAAAGTCATCTCTGACTAGTGAAGCGGAGCTGGGTTACAGAAACATTAGTCTTTATTTATATTTTATGTTCAGGATGTACCTGCTAACCCCTCCTGTTGCACAGCCTGATAGCATGGTCTCTCTTAAACTTTCATGACAAGTCTGTCCGAAAGTCTTTGCGCACTGTTAAAGACCTGACCGTACGTGGTTCTGTGTTGGTGGAGAAATGCTGATGGTTTTTAGTGGGGCAGCGTTTGACATGTACGTGGCTGCGGGATGAGAACTGTGATTTCTGCAGAGGTGAGTTTCAAAACTTGGCTTTACAAGGAAAGCAACAGTAAAACATTTACTGTTGCACATCAGTTATAGAAACAGTGAAATATCAGTGGAAAAATTACTTTGAGCATGTTTATTCTCCTCAGGAAGAGGAGGGGAGAGTTCTCCACGTAACAAAAAATCCTTTTATGACAGAAAAAATTAGATTAGATGGTCTAGAAAATGTAGGGCTTTTTCTTAAGGCTGCAGTATGTAACTTTTATTAAAAATATATATGTTTTTCACATATTTGTTCAAACTCTCACCATGTCAGTACAGTTTTTTATGAGACAGATAATCTGTGAAAAGACTGATCTCCTCCACCTCCTCCCTTAGCCACTGTTGATTTTTTTTAAGAAATGCTAAGCTCCCAACCAAAATCAACCAATCAGAGGCAGGAGGAGGAGCTTAGCACTGACTGTCATGCTTATGTGCATGCTAGTAAATGTGCTAATGGCAGAGAAACAACTTATTGTCGCAGAAAAACTGTTTATCTGCCATCATTGGTGGCCGTGCTAACTAGCCTAATATTCATGACATTCACTGCTAGCTGCTACACTGCTGTTAGCAAAGGAAGAAGGATGAAGGGGAATGAACAGCGCCAAAGACAATTGCGCCGCTAGGAATCTTGGGCCCCATGACAAAAGATTAAATTGGGCCCCTTCAAAAAACATGTCTCTCCATAAACCAACAGAGACAGTGTAACCAACGGTAACTAGTAGTTTCTGATGAGGTTGCTATAAACAAGCCCACTTTGACTCACTATACTGAATATTTGCTCTTCAGGGTTCAATGAACAGATAAACATCACAGGTCCAAACAAGGACAATCATGATTGACACATTACATTTCAAGATCTTAATGCTAAGCTAATATGAGCTGAGTAATATAATACGCTCCAAAAATGGTAATTATTACTCTTGTTTGTAAGTTTTTCCTAAATCATGAGCTGCCATCACTTATTCTAAGTTGCTTATCAGTGTAAAATGATCTCTTTGGTCGAACACAAAGCAGAAAATTCTCATCAGCTTTTATCACGCCCTTTGACACCAGCTGAATGTTTGAGAGACAACTTACTAAGCATCATTGTGCAGCCTGTCTGTCTTATAGAGCTCCCTCCACACCTATTGCCTGACTCTCTGCTAAATAGCTGATAAATGAGCTAATAAGGAGACTTGAAGACATCAATGTGCCACTCTTTTTAAACTTTTCCCATATTCCTCTGACTGCAGAAATGTGCAGCAGAATTTACT
>NW_015113543.1:353098-354433 GCF_001443285.1 Poecilia latipinna | reverse complement strand
AATGGAGACAACAACCATATCTGCACTTCACCATGGCTTCATTAATGTGGACTGTTTTTTTTCTGTGTACAATACAGTGCAGATGCCTTTGTGTCATACTTGAAACTTAAACACTGAACCACAAACAATAATGACTGAAGATCTTCTGGTAATGAATCCTGGCCCTGTGTGTAGTGTGTTACCTTAAAAAAATAAACACTGCAAAATCAAATGTACAGTATCTGTTTGTATATTGTGCTTAACATATGTAGCTGTTCCTTATTATCTGTATGAATATGACAACAGGAAATTCATTAGCAGAAGAAACTTGAAGGAGCGTTGGTACTAAAATGTTGTACTGCAGGATATTTCTGTCGTTTGTGGAGCTAGAAACTGTTTGTATGACATGAGCTGTTTTCTGTAGACGTAATATCAGAGGTAACATTGGACCAAAATGACATTGTCTCTGTTCTTTGTTCATGAAATAAAAAGTTCTCAGAAAAAAATGAAAATTCAAACATTGCCTCTTCTTATCAGATGCTTTATTTGCAGATATAAACAGACTTATTGGCACTACTGGTAAAAAAAAAAGTGCAAAGTGCATTAAAATAAAAGTTCTTTCTGCAGTAGCATAATCTCACAATGGACACGTTAGAAGATTTTTAGCCTTTTAATTTGAATAAAGTTAATCAATGCAGGGGGGGAACAAATCTGTCCCCAAAACAGGTAAAAAAATGAAATAAATAAATATAGTCTATCTAGATAGTTCTAAATCTCTGATTTTGCCATATTTAACATATTGTTGTGAGGAATTAATTACAAAAGCTCTTTACATCCACTGAGTATCCTACAGAAACATCTGTCTGTCTTATAGAGCTCCCTCCACACCTATTCCCTGACTCTGGTAAATAGCTGATAAATGAGCTAATAAGGGACTTGAAGACTCTTTAAATGTTTCTCATATTCCTCTGACTGCAGAAATGTGGAGGTAAGCAGAATTTACTGATAACTACTTGATACATGTCAGAATTAGAAAAATATTTGTATTGCTAGTGATCCAATATGCATCTGCAACATTTAAATGGAAATTAAATGTTGTAATATCCACCAAGTATCTTCAAAGAGTTGGTGGATGTTGTTGCTGTGGGCAGGAAGGATCATCTCCAGTATCAATCATTCTTCTAAAGACAGTGTTGCTGTCATGACATGCTAACACTTCAATATCCCGATTGCAGACACAATATCCCACAATCACAAGTCTTGGATGACACCATAAGTTGTTGTAATGAACTGGTAAATCAATCTCATCTGCCTCTAAGATGCAATGCCTCAACAAAAAATAACCATGAACAAAAA
>NW_015113543.1:301909-348479 GCF_001443285.1 Poecilia latipinna | reverse complement strand
CGATCGAAATTTTTTTTTTACTGCATGATAGCAATGCGCTTCCGTAAAAAATCTGACCAGAAAATGTTCATCAAATACGTCTGAGCCTCCGTTATAATCTCCCTTTAGCCATTTCCCAAATCAGAAGCTACAATCGGAGGCCAACTTGAGCTTCGATCCAGACAGTCAGGAACGCCGCTACAGCTAGAGGACCGGACTAACGTCTCCTTCTGTGCAGTCCCGTTCTGTTTAGGATCTTGTCAGAGTACGCAGGCTGTTAATGGTTTTAACCACAGTGCAAAGCAGCATCCGTATCTCTACATGTTGTAGACCAAACATGATAGGAAGCCTGACCAATTCATGTTAGCCACTGTACTAGCCTAGCATAATACCGCCACTTCCTGGACCTAAAATTATCTCGTTTTAACGACTTACGTATCTCGTTACAACGAGATACGTAACTCGTTTTAACGAGATACGTAAGTCGTTTTAACGAGATACGTAAGTCGTTAAAACGAGATACGTAACTCGTTATAACGAGATACGTAACTCGTTAAAACGAGATACGTAACTCGTTAAAACGAGATACGTAACTCGTTAAAACGAGATACGTAACTCGTTATAACGAGATAGCGATCGAATTTTTTTTTTCCTGCATGATAGCAATGCGCTTCCGTAAATGCGCTTCCGTATCCTTGTCTTGTTCTGACTGTTGCTGAACATTGTCAAGCGCTAAGCAGGAACGAACCATTTCATCCAGGGTGTTCAGTGAAAATATGTGGTAACATTTACTTTTTACTTCGTAAAACAACTTAAAATCATGATACTATTAATTTTTTAATCAACTATTTCTCCCCCCTTCCCCCCTATTTCTATGAAGAAAAGAAAACTATTTTATGGGGACGCCCCTGTTGGTCAGGAGCCTTTGGAATTGTCCTAACTTTTCCTCGCCACACGAGATTGTGATTGGCGGCGTTAAGACCCGCCTCATGGCTCTGATTGGTTGTTTCTACTTTGCGCTGGGAGAAAGCAGTGTGATTATCTGTCTTATACCATACCGTCAAGACATAGAGACAATTTCAACTAATATGTGAAAAATATTGTTTTTCTGAAAGTTTCTTCCTGCAGCTTTAAAAAGTCAGCTATCTTTTGCAAGGATAGCTGCAAAAGATAGCTAAAAGATAGCTATCCTTGCTATCTTTTCGTCTATATTTCATTCATATTTCACAGTCAGTAGACTGAAATGGGGAGACTAAAACTAACTCGGATTACAAGTAGAAGCAGTTTGTTGAGACAAAGAGTTCCTTGAACCGTCGCATGAATGAAGTTAGTGGAAAATGTTTGGTCAGACTCTACTTATCAGACTGCGCTGTCATTTTGGGAAATCAGCCGTGGTGGAGATGATCACTTTATCAGAGGTATTTTCCATTCTGACGACTGTGTGCCATCACATTCCTCCAGCCAACTGCATGGACCCTCTGCCATGTTGTGATGACTTTTTGAAAGAAGAGCTTTTTAAAGAGACACAGGCCCAGTTTTAAGGAGTTAAATTATGAATTTGAATTTCTTTTAAATGATATTTGATATGTAAACCATTTTTGTAACAACTGAAGTTAACATAGTTACTTGATTGTGCTATAAAACGGCAATATATGTCTGGAAAACACATAATACCGCCCCTTTAATCCGATGTAAAATAAAAATCTGAAAGGTGTGGTGTGCATTTGTAATTAGCCCCCTTAACTCCGATAACTGTTAGCATCACCTAATTAGTTAACAAGGTTCAGCTGTATGTACAGACTGTTGTACACACAGGTTGTTGCTAGGTAACCAGAGTGAGTGATTTAATTGATGCCACCCACTTGGTTTAGCTAGCTGTGGGAAGTTGCGGCTAAAGCCTTTCCTCTGCCTCCATCCCCCAGAATGCTGTGCGGTTGGGGATCGGAGTTCAGTGTTATTAAACATTAAACATTCTTTCAGACGTATTATGTGTTGATGTTGATCATGTGTCTATCAAGACACGTATTGTTTGTTATTGATTTTTTTCCCAACCCTGGATCAAAGGCCCAGTCAAAGTCCTGACCTAATGCCGACAGAGAATCTGTGGCAGGACATTCACAGCTGTTCATCAGAAGTGATTGACCTTGAGCTATTTTACAACGAATAGCCCAAAAAAAGAAAAAAGCGAGTCTTTACACGTGTGAAGCTGCAGGAAACATGCGTGCATGCATAGACGTTCCTGTAAATGTTTTCATGGGACACCATGGGTGTGAATGAGCCGCATGTCCGAGTTATGACCACCGGCTGAGCTGCAGTCCGGTTTCACAGCAGTTGTTGTGTTTGGGGACACGATGTCGTGCGGACACCATGCTGGATTAGTCCGTCGCGCTAACTCCTCTCACCGCCCGTGTCTGCCCTTGACGTCCCAAAATACGCAAAAGAATAAACGTGCATGCACAACTGCACGCAGCCGGCCATTCCTCTCTCACACATACACACACAGTTCTGGCTTCATGGATGCCCACGGGACTCAAAGCACATTCTGTGATTTCTGGGGCTGTTCTCCCGTGTCTGTGGTCATTTATAGCTGCTCTTCATTGTGGAGGAGTTTCAGCGCGTCCCGGCAGACTGCGGCGTGGAGACTGACCGAATATCCACTCCAAACAAGTTGTTTCGTTTGATGGAAATTTTTGCCGTCCTCAGCTGACCGTAAACCTCCAGATCGTGACACGGATCCCCCTTGCTCCCACTGCCCCTCTGTAGTTCTCTAATCCCTTCAGTTCCTCCTGAGGCCTTCCACTATCTCAGCTGTTGTCAACTTCATCCTGTATTTTCCATACAGACAGTGAATGTTTTTGGTAGTGATGCCATATTCATTTTTTTTATATGCTTACAGTTGGGCCTGTCACAATAATCAATAAATCAATTAACCACACAATAAATGAAAATGAGCTCCATAATCTCCAGTTGAACAGCAATCGTCCCCTAATTTGTTTTGAAATGCAATTTTAGTTACAGAGACTCATAATCTGTTTGAATTATTGTTGTTTTGGTTGTTTTTCCAGTTCCAGCGTTAAATATTCTTCAGAAATAAAATGCTTATGTGTTTATCTATAAGTGGGTATTCTTCTATTATTATGCTATTACTATTATTATTTGAAAATGTTCTCAAAATGACAAAATTATAATTTATTGCAATAATTTCTGACAATTTAACCTTCTGCAATATTTGTTATTGTGACAGTCCTGCTTAAAGTTTATTTTCTTCTACAGCTTTGAAATGTTTGAAGTGTTGTTGATGTACTGCACTGCATTAAGACAATTATTAAGATTTTTTTCTTAAGTATTTCTTTTTCTTTTTTTTTTCTTTTAGCTGAAACGCTTAGTGGCAAAATTGCGCAGCAAAGGAACAACCTACAAGAAGAGGAGGCAGGAACTTGCTGAGCTAAGAGCCGAATATGGAGTCCTACAACGGACAGAGGAGCTTCTCAGACAGAGACACGACATCGTCCAGCAGAAACTGGTAACTCCGGCTGCAGCTAACGATTATCGTGGTCGTCCATTACTCCATTGATTCTTTTGACGATTAATCGATTTATCGGATAAAAAAATGGCACATTCTGCAGATTTTAAACTTAACCGCCTAAGGCTTTTTGTACATAATAATCAAAAGATGCAAATAAACAAATAATTAAATGACTTTATTTTATATAAGAAAATAAACATTTGTACAATAACACAACATTCTTTCAGTGAATGCTTGATCATTTGGAGCAAAAAATGCATCTGCAGGTAAAAATATACTCCTAACATCAACATGTGAAAAACTCAGACCTTTCTGCCTAACGTAGAATCAGTGGGGCTGATCTGTTGATTATTTTTTAGATTAACCATTTAATAACCCTTTTTTTTTTTTTTTTTTTTTTTTTTTTTTTTTTTTTACAGAATTTGAATCTTGTCATTTGAGGAATTTTAGGTAGAACATATTTCCAGATTAAGGGTTTTGTGCTTTTTGTGCAGTTTTGACTTCTGAGTATGTTGTTCTTTTAGCAGATTACTTTTTTTCATTTTATATACTCCAGTTAACGATTAATGGATTACTAAATTAACTGATGATTATTTCAATATTGGTTCATCACAATTAATCTGATTGATCATTTCAGCCTCACTGGTGGCCAAACTTATTCTAGAGCAGCCTTCATAAAAACGTGTATTTGAAAAGGAGAAAGGAGAATAAGTACCTATATTTTATCTTTTAGAAATGGCCCATACTTTGAAAAAATGTCTAATTCATTAGAAACTATTAGCTTCTCTCTTATAACTTTCTCTCAATCTGTAATTTTTTTTGTCTCTGTACTGAGAGCTAACCTTGAACTGTTGCTTTGTTTGACCAGCTGAATTAGCCAAAATGCTAAAGAGCCAGATGGTGTCCTCCCTGCTGCTTTCCTTGTTCTCCTTTAGGTCAGAAAAGCCTCCTTAACCAATCCCTCTGCCTTGCATTATTCAGACTGTGTGCTTCTCCAGATGCACTGTTTTCTCTCCATCTGCAGCTTGTTTTTACAGTGAAGTGACAGAAGCTTCGTGGAAATGGCTTCACACCTTCGCGCGGTCAGATTACCTGACTTGTTGACGGCCTGTCTGACGCAGGCCGAGCTACTATTTCTGACAGCTGCATCTGCTGCTCCTCCTCTGTCTGCATCCCACATTAGGATTTGTTAAAGCAAGTTTTTGCTTCTGATCACATGGCAGGCTGACAACATGTCCTCTTCTTCACAGGGGCTGGATCTTTTTTTTTTTTTCTCAGCTGGATTCTTGTTGCATTCCACAACCTTTTTTTTATTAGACACCACATTAGTAACAGATGACATTTTATTGCCCTTGATTATGGCGTTATTCCTTTTTAAAAAAAAATAGTTTTTAACTTTTGCATTAAAAAAACCCTATATTTTAGTTCTTCAGTGTTTAAGTTGCGTAGGGCTGAAACGATTAATAATTGTCAACTAATTTAGTAATCAATTAATCGTTAACTGGAGCAGAGAAACTCAATAAAAGGCCCCTTGCTAAAAGAACAACAGAGTCAAATCAGTAATTAAGCAAAACTGTACAAAATATAAATGCATTTTACATTTTAGAGAAAAAAAACTTTTCTTGTCTGTAGATATGTTCTACAGACAAGGTGCCTCAGGTGGCAAAGATTCAGCTTCACTTTGTTCAAATTCTGTTAAATGATGTCAAAATTATTTTTTAGCTACAAATGCATCCTTAGCACATATTAAAAGAATGCTACGCTATTGCTTTTAGGTTATAAAACATTTATTTTCTTATTTATAAGAGGAATTAAATAATTTGTTTATTTACATTTTTAACGTAGTCCTAATATTGTATAAAAAGGCTTAAGTGGTTGAATGAAAAATCTACAGAATGTTCCATATTTTAAAATCTGATTAATCGTCAGAATCATCGATAGAATAATTTATTATTCCATTTGTTATTGTTTGTTGCAGCCCTAAAGTTGCAACACTTTTTCTGACTGTTTCTTCTGCGTTTGTGTACAATACAGGATATTAGTGATTTTATTAAGACCTTTTTAAAAATGCTTCCCTACTCTGTGTGTCGCAGCAAACTGTGGAGGCCCAGAAGGGCATCTCTGGATACAGCGACACTCAGGAGGAACTGGAGAGGGTCTCCGCCATCAAGAGCGACCTGGACGAGAAGAAGGGCCGCACTCTGGACGACATGTCTGAAATGGTGAGTATACTAAGTGCTCACTGGTGGGAACCAGTTGGCTCACTGATGGAGACTGGCAGTTTCTAAGACTTCTCAATTTATTTGGAGAATGCTGGGGGTTTTTTTGATTTTGTTTCTTTTTATGGTATAGATTCCACTCTTTGGTGAAGACAAAAGTCATTAATGTGTTGTCAAAGGACTCTTGCGTGACCTTCAGCTGTCTTATTAAACTCCTGCCTACACCACATAACGGAATTGTAAATTACATTAGACACAAAAGCTATAATTTTGGCCTTATTAATATCAAAAGTCATTCAAAAACAAATACTTTATCATAATTTAAGGACAGCATATACATTTTAAAGTGTGATACAGTTACTATTGATAATCAGAGGTGGAACAAAACCACTAGTGTGCAGGTTTGTCACTTTGGAAGAAAACTAAAGAATAGACATGTCATATGTTTGAGCTTTGAGTTCTGGCTGCCATTTTTTCAGACTAAAGCAGACAGTATAGCTAACATAAAGGGGAAGTAAATGTGGGGGATTGTTTATTTCTGCCATCTACTCAGTTACAAAGGTATTCATACCCTTTGAACTTGTTCACATTTGCTCAGCTTCACTATATTATATTAAGATTTCATGTGATACAAAGTTGTGCAGAATTAAAAATGTGAAAGGAACATTTTCAAAAGGTATTAGTACTGCTTGAGGGCTTTGCTCGAAATAAGCAACTTCACTTTATTACTGCGGTTGTGACCTGTTAGACTGGAACCAACATCGTCGTCGTCACTCTTTTTACATTTTTTCTTCTTTTTTTTACCGTGCAGATAGGATTGATACCATGTGAGTAGCACATGTAGAACTAACAAAATAAACAGCTGGATATTTGGCTGCTTCAGTTCCAGAGCTGTGGTGTAGTGGTGCATGCTGGCTCACTGCGTAAGTGTTTCATGTTTCGACTTGTCGCAACAAGCTAGAGGGCAACTTCTATGTAGACCATTGGAGTTTTTCTCACATTGGATACAGACATCAACAATAAAAAGCTGCTACACTCACTTAGAGTCCTATTTTAATTTAAACGGGACTTACCTTCAGCAGCAGTTTCTTTAGAATTGTTGTGAAGAAGTGTTTGGTTCTTAAAGTGAGTCCGAAATAATTCAGAATCCTGACTGATTCAGATTCAAAGTAATCTTTTGTTGCTTTTTTTTTTTTTTTTTTTTTTTACTGAAAATGTCTTTGCTGCACTGAGCATTTTACTAATTATTTCTGGATGACTTTGATTTAGGGGCCTCTCCAGCACCACTAACAGCATTTCAACACAAATTTAGAGAAATCTGAGAGATTTATGAGAGTTTCATTATCCAACCTCAACAGCAATCATTTATCGTTATAATTTACTGAAATGTATTTGTGAACAAACAGAGCTCAAACTCAAAGGTTAAACTGAGAGGAATAAGATTGTAGCTATGGTAACAAAACAATCTAACTATGAAGATTGTTCTTTAGACTGTTGCAAATGAACCTTTCTAGCTCCTTAAAATCTTAAATTTAAATGTTAAGCAATTTAAAATCTTTTAATTTATCTATGCATACCATTCAATAAAATTCAGCAGCATTTATATTCTCAATAAACAATTGTTAGTTACATTTCTATATCTGTGGTCTGTGTTAAAATATTAGCATTTATGGGGCCCCATAGGGCCTGGGGGTCCTTCAGGAGTGGCTGACTTAATTTGGATTTAGCAGAAGTGCAAATAATTCATATTTATTTTAATTGTATTTTTTTAGATTTGTTGTTTTTGAAATTCTATAGATGTGGATTTAAATAGCATGTCACTGACAATGTCTTCCTGTAACATATGTAGTTACCCAGTAATATTAAATTTCCTGTCAATTTAACATCTTTTAATACAAAAACACGGTGGGCCGCCTCAGCACCCCGACCACCGGGCTTAGCAAGTTTTCTGGGAGAAATCCTGAGTTTAATGAATTCTAATTACCTTCAATCAGTCAGGAACAGCTGTTTTCATTCATTCAGAAGGTGATAAACAGCAGACTGAGGTGAAAACTCCTCTGAGTAAGGTACAGAAAATCCCGTTTGACCTTTTTAAAAACTTGATTTTGGCAGAGACTTTCTGTTTTGTGGTTAGATGACTCAAAAAATGAATTGCTTAGCTACAACAAGGTTGCCACAATTTGGCGTAAACAAAGAAAAAGTATTCAACTCCAAGAACATCATCCACTCTGTCAATGTTTTGTAGTTGTCTTTTAGCCAAAAGGTCCTATTGAAAGGTTAAAGACCTCATAATAAAAGATATAACAATGGCCTCAAACACACAGCTCATGTGGTGAAGGAATAGCCTGACAACAAACGTATTAACATATTATTCTCCTCTTACATGGGTCCATGTTGATTTGGCAGTGTGTGGCTTTGTGACCGCAGGGTGTCCACGCACCCTTAAAAAGTCTTAAATTCATTTACCTAAAATTGAGGCCTTGAAATGTCTTAAATTCATGTGAAAAATGTAAGTTAACCTGAAATTTGTCAATCACAGGTCTTACATTTTTGTTATTGCAGGACTATTTAATTTAGAATATTTGATGTAGTTTTACTGGAATGTCAGGCAAGTGTTTGAGCTGCACACTGCGTTCTGTGACTTGAGGCAGTAAAGGCTAACCAGCTGCTAGTGCACCCTTGCAAGCTAGCTAGCTTGTTGTTTTTTTTGCATGTATTGTTAAGTGTGAATTTATTACTAGTTGGCTGGATGTCGTTTGTGTTCGCCACTGGCTCACTTCAGATGCCAACCCGTACGATGCTACGTTCATTCTGTGCTAAAAAGCTTGGACTAATTACTACATAAGTTGTGCAATTTTCTTTTGCACATTTAGAGGTCTTAAATTTCATTCATAATGGTCTTTAAAAGATCTTAAAAGGCCTTCAATTTGAGTTATGCTCTGTTTTTCCCCCTCCCTTCGCTCTTTGTCTATTTTTTAAGATGTCTTTAAGATTTATCACGTTTTCCGTGCCGTAATGCAGTCTACATTGTTGCCACATGCTTTTTTCAGGTGAAGAAGTTGAACTCGATGATTGTGGAGAAGAAATCCGCTCTCGCACCAATTATTAAAGAGCTGAGGTCACTGAGACAGCGGCGAGTGGTGAGTGTCAGAAAAACCTCGAGGTTCTGCTGCCGTAACCATTCGGTCACTCCTTTATGTGCAACAGATTCCGACTAAAAGCTTCAACTAAAATAGACCGTCGCTGACAGCTCCCCTGGGTGACTAACAGGATATGAATGGGACGTAATAATTTCATCCCACCAAGACATGTGACCGTCCAGAACCACAACGCATCAGGATTTTTCACTTAACGCTGTTAGTGTGGACTGGAATGTCTCGGAGCAAAATCTGTCATTAACGTAAAAACAAATGCAGGGATTTTAACGCCGTCCTCTGTAAACAAATTGGGGTTTAACTCATATTGTGTGTTATCCTGAATAAAGTCCATTAGGGACGATTTACATAGTCCTTGAATAACATACACAATGGGAAAGCCCCCCCACATTGCTGAGCGGGAGCAGAGGATTAGATTTTCCTACATGTGTTCCCAGAATTGCTCTTTCATCTTACTGGCTAATGTCTACTAATACAGGAAGACAGAAATAGATTTAGTTAGTGCCTGTGGGACATGAAACTGCTAAAATACCAGCTGAGACATTATCCTGCACTTCTTGGTTTTCCTGCTATTTACTTGATGGTAATGTTCTTGGTTTTTATTCCTTCTTTTCTTTTGCCCAATCCATGGGAATGCATTCATATCAGGAGCTGAATCAAGAGTATGAGGAGAAGAAGGCCCAGTATGAAAGTTGTGCTGCTGGTTTGGAGAGCAACAGATCCAAACTGGAACAGGTAAAGTTCATTTTACTTATTTTTGTTCATGCTTCTTATGGTTATGCGAGAATTAAATGTTTTCCGTCCTTTTTGCTTATGATGAAAATTGTCCTCATTTATCAAATCACAGGAGGTGAAAGCGCTGAGGGAGGAGATGGCCCAGAACGAAAACCGATACCATTACATCAACTCTATGTCAGAGGCCAGTGATTTTGCTAAATTATTGTTTATTGCTGAAGAAAAACACAATTTTTGCCACATTGGCTTTGTCATTCCTTAAACAAATATAGAAAGATTTAAAGGAGCAGTATTATGTATAATCGATTTTTTTTTTCTTTCTATCATGGTATAATGTTATTCGTTCATAATGAACATACCTGGAGTGTTGATTTGATTCTATCATGCATGTCTGAGCAATCCTTTAATCTGAATGGCAACTATTAATTGTTCAAAACACCTGGGTTAACCTAGCTCCGCCTTCAAGAACAAAGCTCCCCCTCAGAGCTACAGTTTCAAAACGTCCGCCTCACAGAGCAGCCCTCCGCTGTGACTCTCCCACTCAGCTCCTTCAGACTAGCCAACAGCAATTAGCAAACAGCAGCTGAGCTCATTATAGGATCTACATCTTAGTGAAACGCTGGTAAAATGCTGTTAAAGGGTTAATACAGGAGCCATGCTGTGCTGACTTCCTGAAGGCGGAGTTCCAGAAAGAGTATGAGTTTTCTAAAGAGACAGAGGCCCAGTTTCAAAGTATTAAATTATGAAGTCAAATTTCTTTTAAGTCATATTTGATATATACAGGATTTTTATAACAATCAAGTAACAGTTACTTGATTGTACTATAGAATGGCCTGGAAAATACATAATGCTGCCCCATTAAAATTTTATTTTTCCATCTACAGCGGGAACATTTTCCAAGAGACCTGTGGCGGGGGGGGTTTTGCTACCAAACACCCACCGCCACAATTAAAATGGTGATCTTTGCATCTCTGTCATCTGCAGATCATTGAAATGCAAATTCAGCGCGCTGCTGGAGAGATGAAGGCCTATGTGTCATCTGATCCACAGGAGAAGAAGAAGACCATCAGGTGAGCCTGTCGGGCTTGGCCTGCCAGCTGCTCGCCGGAACCACATCCGTTTTTCTTTACCTAAGACTCTTGTTACATAAGCATTAATCTGCTGACACTTTCTACTGACTGTACAGAAGAAAGTCAGATTACCACACCTTTCAGAATAAAGATAAGCTGAATTGACACACCTTTTCTAAACAAAAATCACCGGGTGAAAAGTGACTTTTCTCACCCCATCCGTTTATGTTTTTTTTGTTTGGTTTTGTTCTGCTGCTTCGTTGCAGGGAAGTGTACATGAAGAACATTGCAGAGCAGGAATTACTTGGCAAGGTGAGAGGAGACGATCTAAGCGCTGACTAAGATGAAGCAAAAAATGTGTTCTTGGAAATGTTCCCTTATTCTGCCAAAAAACAGTCTGAAGGCTGACAGATTGGAAACGAAGGTTTATGGAAAGCTCACACAGCTGGAGTCTTACAGATTCAAGCTATAGATATTTTCATGTGTAGAATTTTACCTTTTATTTAGGGCTGGGCGATATATCAATTAACTGAATTTTTGAAGATTTAACTTTTGGAAAATCTGGATTTTTTATTATTATTTATATTTTTTTCATTAATGCACTACTTGGGTTTCCATAGTTTCCATAGACATCAGCCTGTCCAGGGCGGCCATCTTGTTTAACAAGTGTGTTTTACAGCTTCACTGAATTCAGGTGGCAGGTCATCACTACGGTGGAATATTAGCGATGATATGATTCTTTTTTTTTTTAATTATGAGAATAAAGTTATAATATAACAAGAATAAAGCAGTAATTTTATGATGACTGCAACACAACAAATAAAAAATTTGTTGAGCATCTTGTAAAATTAGACTTTGAGATCCATCTTACAGATAATCAAATGCTTCATCTTCTAATACATCTGCATCAGACTGCAGAACTCTGAAGCCATTTATTTACGACTTTATTTTGAAGAAAAACACACGGGATAGTTTGGTCATGTCATATCCTCATAACTCCACAAGATTTTTTTTTCTCATCAAAGTAATTTTCTCTTATAATTTTAGGACATTTTTCTGATAAAACTGTCTTTATTCTGCTAATATAATGAGCAAATTCTCGTAATTAAGCTAAACTTATTGTAGCTTGTCACTAATACTCCATTGTACAACTCACAGAAGGAGGGATTGGAACAAAAAACACTTTTTAAACATATTTTCTGTCAGTTGTAAAAAAGTTTTTAGAAAAGAAAGTTTTTAAAAAATCTAATAAAATCGGATCTGGTATGAAATAAAAATCTGAGATTTTTTTTTATTTTTTTTTAAGCCCAGCCCTACTTTAGCTGGTGTTCTTTAAATCAACGTTCAGGGACCAAACCTACAATTAAGAAAATCTATTTGTGGATTTTTTTAAACAAACACTTACACCTCTGAAGAAAAAGAAGACAAATTACATATTGTAGCCATATTATCATTAAAACCTAAATAAAAAACAAAATTGTATTATAGAACACTTTATTAAGGTTTAATTAGGTGTGTTAAGATATCTTGGCTATGAAATACTTTTGAAACAAAATATCTACTCACCGGTTTTAAAACCTTAAATTTGCACAACTTTATGCCTTTTATTTATTTATTTTTGTATTTTTATCTTTGTATTTCAGAAGCTGCGTGAAGAGCAGAAGGTCGTGAGGGAGAACCACAGCGCCAACATGGAGCAGATGCAGATGTGGCGGGACCTGGAGCAGCTGATGGAGTGCAAGAGGCAGTGCTTCATAAAGGCTCAGAACCAGGTTTCTATTGGTCAGGTCATTCAGGAGGGAGGCGAGGACAGGCTGGTCCTCTGAAGACGTGATGCTCCCACGCTGTCTATTTGCTACGCTAGATGAAGCTTTGCATCCTTCATCCTCCTGTAACACGGCCAAAACATTGTGAAGATTGGATTGTTTCCAGAATCGGCCAAGTTAATTCTCCCTCTCTTAAATGTTTTGGACCAGAGATGTTGAGCTTCACTTGATAGTTTATATTTTGAGACCTCTGACCTCTGGCAATGTCCACATCTTAAAGGACACACGTCTCTGGTCAAGGGGTTTCTCTTTTGTCAATCCCTTTTTACACACCTTTAAGGATACTCTTTCAGTCAAACGTGTCCAAACATATCGGCGAACAAAGTGGTGCACTTGGGGTGTGACAGCGGTCAGCTATTTTTGGCAGCACAAAGCATGACCATGTGCAGGGGTTGTGAGGTCCAGATTTGGATTTCACTGGGACCATCAAGACCACTGGGGGGGGGGATAAGAGATTCCTGTGCTTGTTAAATTCTTTGTCCATTTCTAATTGTTGGTAACATTGAGCAACATTCAAGTTATCGATCCTTAGTTCCTAACTGTGTTTTATATGTGTTTGACTGCATTAAAGTTTGCAGTTCTGAAAAGGTCTGCCCACTATTCACAGCTTTTACTCTCGAGAGGAGATCGAGTATCTGATGTTTTGTTGTCCAACTTCTATTATGACTAATGGAGAAATCCTATAACCTTTGGAGTGTTTGAGTGCCTCACTGTGTTCACAGTACTCCAACTATCTGCAAGGAGGCTTCAGGGTTGCACTCTGCCTGCCACAGAAACTTAATCTGCTGCTGACAGCGTTAGAGGCTCTCCAATCCAACAGATGAGGTGTGCGTTCGTGTCTGACCGGGCATCGCCACACTGTTGTTGCTCCGCCACATCGAAACTTCTTGCCGCCTTATTAAGACATGTTAACAGCTGATGTACGCCAGACCTGTAAAACATCCAGCAGCTGAATTAAGAACCGAGACGAAGCTGAGATATTGACCTAATGCTCTGCTAGATGTTCAACAAATTGACAGCTTTAACAGTTTTTGTTGATAACTTGGATTTATAGATCCTGCCAAATAATACTCTCTGTTAAGATCACATTACGTAATCCTGAGCTAATGATCTCTCTGTGGTCTGAGCTGCTGTTTGTCTGTTCAGTGACTGTCTCTGACATGACTTCAATGTTCTACCTAATGTTTATGCTCTGCACAGCGACCATGAGCTCATTCCAGTTTTAAAGTGGCAGTATTGAGCCGTTCAACACAATCGAGTAACTATGTTGACTTCAGTTGTTATGAAAATGCTTTATATATAAAATATGACTTAAAGAAATTTGACTTCATAATTTAACACCTTGAAATTGGGCCTCTGTCTCTTTAAAAACTCCTGCTCTTTCATCGTGTTGTGATGACTTCAGAAAGTCATCACAACGTGGCTCCTCTGTTAATCCTTTAATAACGTTTTTACCACCGTTTCACTCATAAGTTGCTCCTATAATGAGCCCAGCAGACGCACAGTTCCACCAAGTATTTGCTAATTGCTGCTGGCTAGTCTGAAGGAACCGAATTGGAAAGCTATATTGCTCTGTGAGGCAGAAGCTTGGAAACTGCAGCTCTGAGGAGGAGCTGCGCCTTGAAGGCGGGGCTAAGTCCACACAGGCGTTTTGAACAGCTGAATGGTTGCCACGGAGATTCAAGAATTTCTCAATCAGGCATGAAAGAATCAAGGCAACACTCCAGGTATGTTTTCATTAGGGAATAGCATAATAACATGCTGTAAAGCTAAAAACAAAAGTCGATTTTCAATATCTTCTTTATTAACCAAAAATAAATACTCTCCTTTTAACTCATCACAAGCTCCATGTGAGGTAAAGTGTGGAAGTAAAAGACATGTGCTCTATATTTGTGTTTCTCTAAAATGATTTAAATCAATCAGATTTTTACATAAGCTCTGCAAAACCGATAAAACTATTTAAAGGAATACTAAATATTACTTATGTAGTCATTTAAAAGTCTCAGAGAGCATCATTAACCGAGGAAAACAAAAATTATTATAGGCAATTAAACATTTAAATTTAGAAACCACAATCTGTTTTTTATTTTAGATTTTAAAGTTAAAAGAAAATGTCAAACTTTTAAAGTAAGACACTGGAAATAAGTTGTTTACAGCCAAAAGACCAAAAACAAAAAACAAACAAACAAAAAAAAAAACTCCAAAGCGGCACGAAATGAAAAAAAAAAGATGCTTGTACCATCAACACTTCTATTTAACTTTTTTGTAATTTTTTTTTTTTTTTTTTGCAAATAGTTAATGAAAATCTTTCTATATTATATGTCAGAACTCTTCTCAGTTTTGTAATACTGCTATTAATGTTAGAAGTATAACTACTTATACTCCCATTATTGACCAAAAATAACGGGAGTGGTTTAGATGCAGGTTTAGACCACTGACCTAGTCAAAGTAGAGACCTAAATCCAACCGAGAAGTCATGGTAAAATTCTCAATTTGACCTATGACATGTACAGAAAAATGTCAGCAATGTATCATTTTGCTGTCGATTCACACTTTTGTGATACCGTATTGGCCTATTAGATAAAATCAAAAGTGACAAAAATGCGGAAAAGAACAGGGTTTTCTGCAAACTGTTCTCTACCAGATCATGATAAAGATCATAAAAAAACACTTGCACAAGATTTGTTTGGCTTAAGTATTTGCATATTTTGTTCCAGGGAAAGACACATGTGAACATTTTTACAGTTGTTCAACTGGGTCTTGTTTATTATGATTTGTTTATTTGCTTTTTATTACTTCCATGCAAAACTCGAGGGGTTAAAAAAAACCCTCGAGCCTGAGCGTGTAATCCTAACAATTTGAGTCGGCAGCGGTAAATAAACACGATATTCCAGCCTCGCGCTTCCCAGCGACTTCCTGGGTTCTTTCATCTGGCACTGGTTTGAACGCAGCTGCCAGCGTTCCTCCAATGATAGGAGTCCACATGCAGCACGGGGAAGAGAGGCAGCAGAGAGGCGCCTTGCTTTCATAAAAGCAGACTGAGAAGACAGAGTGGAAGCACAGAGAGTTGCGCCACGGTGAGGCAGGAAACGGCACCGGGAGGACTGGACCGAATGCAGTCCCGAACACAGAGCACTGCCGCAGATACGTCCCCACCAACAGCGGAGACCAGCGGAGCCTCACACTAACCTTCACCCGGACAAGAAGGAGAAGTTCGGGTCACCTTTGCTAGAAAAAAAAAAAGAAAAAGGAAAACAGAAAGAAAGAAAGCGTCATTCGCGTGCAGATAATCTTAACAGGGAGCCGGGGGAACACGTTACACTGCCGACGGTAGCTAACCGAGAGTGAATGTACGCTCTCAGTTGGCACACTCATTATTTCTCCGAAAAGTACTGACAGCTTCCAAGAGCCACCGAGTCTCCTCAGACTAATTCAGGTGAAGCTCAGTGGGAAGGAGCCGTCCGCCATGGAGAACGCTCACACGAAGACTGTAGAAGAAGTTTACAGTTATTTCTGCGTCAATGAGAGCACAGGACTTTCTCTGGACGAGGTGAAGCGGCAGAAGGAGAAATGGGGCCTAAACGGTAGGAACAGCTTTAGTTCCCATAGCCTGCCGCTGAGGCTGGTTGCTGCCGTGAATGAGACGCGTTTCATGCATGCTACTGTAACGTGAACGCGGCGTGCTC
This sequence comes from Poecilia latipinna, assembly GCF_001443285.1. Taxonomy (NCBI): domain Eukaryota; kingdom Metazoa; phylum Chordata; class Actinopteri; order Cyprinodontiformes; family Poeciliidae; genus Poecilia; species Poecilia latipinna. Next base: position 332,283 of record NW_015113543.1, on the reverse strand, counting down.
CGTGTTCTGTACAGGGGTAAAAGTCAGCTACATCATCGGTGATACCCGGTGGTCTGTGAAGGGATTTTGGCTGACGTCACCAGTGCTGACCTCCAGGGTTTCCCATCATTTCCATAGTAACAAATTAGTCATTACAGAGAGTGTGGCTTATGTAAGGTGTCGTCAATTTTTTTTGTGTGTGGTGTGTAAACAGGTTGCGCCTGTTAACCAGAGCCAAATTATGGTGTGGATGGCATGGTTAAAGTCAGTTTAATTTATTTACACAGCGCCAATTCACAACAAATGTCATCATGGGGCATTTTACAAAAAACATAATTTAAATTTAATCACACATACGTCATCTAACAGTATAGTAAGCTCAGTTAATTATTCAAAGTAGTTTAAGAAAGTTTCTATCTAAGGACAACACATCATCTCTTGTGGCTGGAGATCTGGCAGGCATACAGCCCCGGGTCACTGAAGTGACCCTCATGTGTCAGAGTTAATCTCTGTTGTTCCAGACTTTAACAGCTGCTTTATAATAATATCACCTGGGGGTCACATAGAGCATTCTCCCCTTCTCCTAAATCCCTCCTGACCTTTACGCAAATGGAAAATCTGAATGCCTTTTACCGTAATGTTTTACACTAAGTGATTTAAAATCAGATATTACTAGAAAGTTAGCAATGACTGCAGTAAAACTGGTTGTACAGCTATCGTTTGACCCAAAAAATGAATGAAACAACTTCTCTCTCTCCTTTTTTTTTCCCCCCTGCTTGGATCAACCCGCACATCTCTGCACACAGAGTTACCGGCAGAAGAAGGTACTTGCTCTTGTCTCTGACGTTTGTTCCTGATAAGTTCCTACGATGTTGTTCTTTTTTTTTTTTTAGTAACTGTACTCTCCTGTCTGCAGGGAAATCTTTATGGGAGCTCGTCCTGGAACAGTTTGAAGATCTGCTCGTTCGAATTCTCCTGTTAGCTGCATGCATATCTTTTGTAAGTCTACACCGTGGTTTCATCACACATTTTAAATCAGATGTAATACTTCCTTCATACTAACTTCACTTACTTCAACCAAATGTTTACATTAAGCTCCAGCTGCTGGTGGGGGTTTGAATAAATCCAGTGTGATGAATGCAAGTGCGGCGCATGGCGCTGAAGTGTGAACGTCTTCGGTTTGCATAGCTGTGCCGGCGGGTTACGCTTATTTAGGAAGGAGCTAAATAGCTGAGATGGCTCGCAGCTCATCTGAGGAATGGTGACAGCAGCGGTAGCAGCACTGAGTCACTGTCACCTCGCTCCTCTGATCCGTAAGAATGATGAGACGCCAAGCAGAACCGCTTCGGAATGACTCAAGCTGATCTCGTCTGGGCTGCTGCTGACTTTCAGTGTTTAATAGCAAGTGGACAGTAGTTATGTAATGACAAAGTGTAAAAACTGGTTCAATCCTCATTTTTTTGGTTTTGTACTTTCGAAGGAACTTGGATTGCATAAAGGAATGTTTTCCCAAGCAGAAATGAACTGTTGAAGGGGCAAAATTATGTTTTTTCCAGGAATATTTTACCACTTTATAGCATAATCAAGTAACTATGTTAACTTCAGTTGTTATAAAAATGCTATATAGAAATATGACTTGAAAGACATTTTACTTCGAGATTTACAAAGTAAATTGAAATTGGGCCTCTGCCTCTTTAAGAAGCTCTTTCTGAAACTCCGCCTTCAGGAAGTCATTTCAACATGGCTCCTCTATTAACCCTTTCACAACGTTTTTTACCAGCGTTTCCCTGAGAAGTAGCTCATATAATGAACTCAGCTGATGTGCAGTCCCACCAGGTGGTTGCTAATTACTGGTGGTTAGTCTGAAGGAGTTGAGTGGGGGAGTTAGAGGGGAGGTCTGCTCTGAAACAGCAGCTCAGAGGGAGAGATTCATCCTTGAAGGTTGAGCTAGGTTCATCCAGACGTTTTGCACAGCTGAATGTTTGCCACGGGAGATTTAAAAGATTTCTCAGACATGCATGAAAGAATCAGAGCAACAATCCAGCTATGTTTTTTATGAAGGAATAACATAACAAAGCTCAAAAATGTTAATTTTACATAATACTGCAGCGATTATTTGTGATTATTTGTCCAGATGAACAATTAGCAAAGCTGCGTAGCGATAGACGAGCCTCTGCATCTGCCTGTGTGCTGATATGCAGCTCGCCGCGTCTGTCAGGGGATACAGAGGTGTCGGTGGCTGCTGTCTGACAGGGGAACAGAACACCACTCCAGACCAAATTTGGACTCTCACTACTCAGGGAGGGCTCTCCATTCAGCTAATGCACACATCCATGTGCACTTCACCTCAGACCAGTTTAGACACTTTGACCGTCATCAGCCCACTCCTACAGCAGCGTTCCTGAATCGTCCTTTAAAAGTTTTCAGTCGTTTTACGATGACTTTGTTTTGCTGTGAAAATAAAGGATAGCTGGAAGCGATTAGATATTTTCTGAATATTTTGTAAATTTGCGGATTAATCGGATAGTTACTTTGTGGATTTGTTGATCGGGAGATGGTTGCTGATTGTTGTGAAAGGCTGACTACAACAATCTCCTCGACGGTTTCTGTTTTATGACAATTATTATATTTATAGAGTAGTTATAGTTACATATCCACTCAGCTACAGCAGATGTATTTGTTTTAGGCATTTAGAAATAAAAATTGCACAGTTTAATACATAAAGAGTATATTACATGACCTAATAACTTTAATTGGATAGAAACAAGAACCAGTTATTCCTGATAGTGCTAAAAGATTGACTCAATCAAACTTTATTTGTGTAGCCTTTTTCAGAAATGCAACGCAAACTGCTGAACAGAGATTAAGAACAATTGGAAATAAAAAAATCTCAGTTTGATCAAAATAAGTGCAAAAAACGTGAAATACTTATAAAATGATAGAGTACAGAGAAGTGAGAAAATGCAGAGGAAACATTAGAACCAATTAAAATCGTATCAGAAATCCAGTTTTCCAGGATAATACATAAACTGTAAACACAGAAATGTATGAAATGTAAATCAATAGCAAAATATATATGTAAATCAAATACATAAGAATATAAAATTTGATAGACTTACTAAATAAATAAAACAGACAATGTAATATGGCAACAGCTAAGTAAATGTCAACTCAAAGCCAGATTTAATAAATAAGTTTAAGGTTTGCTTTAAAGATTAGTTAAACCTCTGGTTAAATACTAACATAACACTGTGCCTGGATGATGAACTAAGACCACTTTGTGTGATACTTTTAAAATCACAAAAAGCACATTTAAAAGTACAAAAACTCACCTAATGCATCATCTTAAGTTTCATGACATAACGAAATTACAAAGGGCTGATTGGATGCTACATTTGGTACGATATGCCCACACAGGATACTTACATGCTCATGTAGAGTGTTGGGCAGATTACACAATGGTACAGAAAGGAAAGTGTAACAGCCTTCACTCAGCCAGCTGACGAACAGTGCACAGCACCACCTGGGAGAGAGGCCTTGAACATCCAAACCATCTGAGAGAAAAAAACACGACTCATTCCAGCGGTTCTTTTAGCATCTCTGTCAACACTTATTGTGGCAAACTGTTCCAGTTTCAAAAGCAAAATGTTTCACTGCCGGCTGTTCTCTGTTGGGCGTCGCGAAGACACAGACATCTTTTGTAAACTTTTAGGCTCTAAATTTTCACTTCCTGAGCAGTAAGATACATAGCTCTTTGTAAAATTGATTGTTTCATTACATTATGGAAAATGAGCTAATAACTTGTGACGCACAGGATACTTTTAGAGCTGTTTCTTTTACAGGAACACCTAATTAAGTCATTACGACCCGATGACACACAACACTCTGGTGCAGGTTTTAATGGGCTTAATGAGCTTGCAGGTCAACACACATGGGCTTTTTTTTTTCTTCTTCTTTTCAGGCAGATTCATGCCTGTACCGTGTATGAAAGCCCGTAGTATTAGGGTCAGAATTAGTGTATTTCTTAGATGTACTTTGGTGAAAGTCTCCAAAAACCTTTTCAGCTAATTTCAGGTAATTGTATTTTCAGGTCCTGGCGTGGTTCGAGGAGGGAGAAGAAACAATCACAGCGTTTGTGGAGCCTTTTGTAATTTTACTTATTCTCATCGCTAACGCCATCGTTGGAGTGTGGCAGGTGAGACGACGCGTCAGACACTGGAAAGCTCTTTAAACAGCTGCGTTTCCATTCACCACATGATTGCATTATTTCTAAAATAAGTTTGCTTAATGGAAACATGCCAGTTTGAAATAAAGCATGTTTGTCGATAAAAAAAATTAAGAGTGGGATGAGGTGGTTTTTTTTTTTCAACTGGTTAACTTTGCAAAACTGCAAAAACAAACACTTTTTGTTCACATCACACAAGTCAAATAATCAACAACCGGATGCTGCCACTGACGCAAAACACAAATAAAAAGACGACAGGAAGTAGTTGGAGGATGATATTAGCGGCATGATTTTTAATGACTTATATGAGAGAGTTTACTGTCTACCTTCAAACATTGAAAAGTCAGGTGTATCTGTGTGAAATGGAGTTATCATAATCGGCCAAATTCTAATCTGGTGAAAGTAATTAAAGGTTTATTTGATCAAGGATGCAAATATAATTCTGTTGTAGAACATCTTAACGCAAGAAACGATAGTCTGCATCCTTTAGTTAGATTTTACCAGCACTGTAGATGAACACTGTGTACTGGAAGTTATTTTCGTCTCAAAGAAAGGCTTCGCATTGAAGAATAATAAAAAAAAACTGTGTGGGCTGGCCATTCTGAGTGATGTTTGCCTGGCTATATAATGATGAATATTCTGGTGAAGGGAAACTGGGAAAAGACTAAAAGAAAAGGTTTATAGAAAACTGAAATGTGACCAACTAAAATGCATAATGAACACAAACATGCTGTAGCTCACAAATGTATTCATATTCCCAAAAACTTCTCCAGATTTTTTTCACGTTATAATCGGATTTTATGTGGGAGACCGACACAGAGTAGTGAATATTTTTTAAGTGAGATTATTAATATGGATGGTTATTCAAATTTGATCTCAAATAAAAATGAGAAAAACAAAATGGAGTAAAAACCTTTTGTCAGTTTTGCACATTTACATTTACTCAGAGTGGAGGGGAAGCTTCTGTGAACATCAGTTTTCAAGGTTTGCTAACAGACAAATCTGCTTTGATCTAAACCATTCCAGCTCTGGCTCTATGTTTAGTTGAACCTCCTACTCAGCATCTGGTTTTTTGCAAGTCTTCTTTAAGAAATGTCGCTGTATTTAGCTCCATCCATCAACTCTGACCAGATTTCTTGGTCTTCATGATGCTGTTTGTTCACCAATATTCTCTAACAAACCTCTGGGGCCTTCACAAAACATCTGGATTAATACTAAAAGTAAGTTACATACAGTGTGGACTCTGTTTACTCATCAAGCAAAAGCTAGATAAGATTGCACTGACACAGTTTTCAGATGTCTAAGTGGTAAAGATGTTAAAAAAAACTTCACAATTATGAACTACCATGTTGGTCTATCCAAGTGAAATAAACTTGGTTTAAAAGTTTGTGAAGAAGTCCTGCAGATATGAATACTTTTGCTTGGCACCTCAGCTGTTGATGTGGCTTGCATCAGTAGCGAATACAGATGTCGCACCAAACTCTTGTCTTCCTCACCAGGAACGCAATGCTGAGGACGCCATCGAGGCTCTGAAAGAGTACGAGCCGGAGATGGGGAAGGTGTACCGGCAGGACAGGAAGACGGTGCAGAGGATCAAGGCCAGAGAGATTGTACCGGGTGACATTGTGGAAGTGGCTGGTAGGTTTTCCTGCATTCTTCTTTCTACTTGAACTCATTTGACTTCATGTCTTGCAAAAGCCTATATATTAATATAATATGGAAAAGGTTTAAAGGAGCAGTACTTTGTAAAATAAATTTTTTTGAGCTTTACATTATGTTATAATTTTAACCCTCATCAAAAACACACCTGCAGTGTTGCCTTGCATGTTTGAGAAATCCTTGACTCTCTCTTTGTAACATAGTTACTTGATTTTGCTACAAAATGGCACTATGTGCACGCATAATACTGCCCCTTTAAAAGACCAAAACCACTTTTAAATATTTCATATTATAAACTTTTTCTGGATATTTAGACAGAAACCTTTTGTTTTCTTAGGAGAGTTTCTGAACGTATTTCTCTCTGCTGCAGATAAGTCCTATAATTGCTCGAAGGTCACGATTTACATTTAGCAACAAGCTCACGTCTGTCCAAGCCTAAGAGCCACTGCAGAGGTGACTCACCCTCCAAATGTGATGTACCAGTACTTTGAGATGTTCCTGTTAACCCATTGTGTCTAAGCGATGGGTAAAACAAAAAATTAACACTCCCTTGTCCTTTTTGTTTGTATTTCTACACACACACACACACGCCTATTTTAAATTCATCTCCTGCATCCTCCCAACGGATCCGCTGTGAGATTTTTCCCACTGTGCTGTCAATGAATTGAGCGCCGGAGTAATTCAAGGTCCAGTCAGCGTATTTCAGCAGCTAGAAAATCCTCAGGATGTACAGCTCTGCTTCTGAAAGTGCCCACTCACTTATATAATTCTGCAGAGGGATGAGCGGAAACCGGCATGCCGAGGAATGTCCTCAGAAACAGCGGCTCCATCTCGTACTCAGTATGACCCTAAGTCGATGAAGCGATGGTCACAGTTTGTGTGGATAACAAAAGGTTTTATTTTTAGCCATCATTGGCTGTTTAGATTATGGAATGCTGTATTTATAGAGGCAGTGACAGTCATGAAAATGACAGGTGCCTGGTCCCACCCTGAGCCTCTCCTGATCATGGAATATAGCAACAGAGGGACTTCATGCTAACCTTGACAGGGACAAATGGAGTCAGTCCTGGTCTTAATGTTTGGGATTTTCTCTGTTAAAAAGAAACTGACCGCTTAAATGTTTGGTTCAAACTTAAAGAGAGACATAGAGAGTAGGCGATGGTGGCAACAATGGTAGGTGAATAAATGTGTGAAGGGTGTTGGGTTCCTCTGGACTTGAAGGAGTGCTATACAAGTACAGGTCATTTAGGATTTCCATCTACGGGTTTTGAAGCGGATCAACCAGCAATGACGGTAAGAGTTCACTCAGCAATCGGTGGATCGATAGTTCGATCTGCCTACCCTCATCGTTTCTGTCCCTGGAGAAGACGATTCACCCACCTTGCCTGCTTGTGTTGGTCAGAAAGGCCCATGGGGGAAAATGGCAGTCTGCCTTCTGTCTGCCTGCCCCAGGACAGCTGTAGCTATGATCCAGTAGCTCTCCATCATCACCGTGTGAATGTTCCCTTTGAGATTTCAGCTTGAGATATGAAGGGGATTATAAATAAAATCGATTGTCATTATGAAAAACAATGTAGAAATTTCTCTTGAGTTTCCTGCCTCTGGTAAAGCACAAATCCACTATTGTGAAAATTCACTTTTTGGCAAATGTGTTTCCATCTCCCCTTTTGTGCATTCATTTTCTGTTTGGAAAATCCAAAAACGACCTGAAACAAATGTAAAGTTTTTCGAATTTTGCTGTTTCAGTACATCTTTTCTAATGAGATACTTTAAAATGTGCATAAAAACATTGATGGAAAGAGAGCCAGTAGCTGTTGACCATAAAATTGCATGTTAGAATTATGAAAATAAATATAATTGCATATCACACCAATTTTGGACAAAAAATCAAACTTTTTTCCAGAACAAGTTGCTGCGGTAAAATTGGGTGGTTTTTCAGCAGTATCGAAATGTATGTATTTCGCGAAACTTTAGTGGAAAGACTTTTTTTTTTTGCTTTTCTTATTAAATGGAAACACTGCACATGGAACTTTTTTTTTAAACATTAGCTTAATATTTACAATGTTTTGCGGACATTTGTAGCTAGTAGTGAGACGCGCCCTCTCCTCCTGCAGAAAGCTCTTGATGAAAGCAGCGGGATGCTGCTCTGTCAGCAGCACGAGGCTTTCTTAAAAAGAGCGTCCCAGCAGGCAGCAAAGAGCGGACGTTTATCCCGCAGTCGGGACAAACTCGTCAGTTGTACATGCATTCTAAATCCTCCTCATATCTCTTACAATGGCTCCCGTCCTACTATTCCCCTCTGCCCTCCCCTAGCCGAGCTTCAAAGTGACCCGTGCCATGTGGAGGCGGAGTGTGATGATGATGCAAAAGCTGGCCGGGTGGCTGAGACGGAGGACGCAGAGATGAGTCCTCCGTGGCTTCCTCTTCTGTGGGAAGAACAGCCAGAAAGCCCGTCCTGCATCTCCCAGCTGCTGCTTTCAGCATTTCCATTTTCTCATGCCTGAACACAGCTTCACTGTTAAAGTTTTCATTCAGACCTTGATCAATGTCAACCCATTTCATTTATTTATGCAACAAAATTGGTGATTGTATTCTCTGCATTTTTTTTATATATCAGTAGGAGTGATTATTTAAAGATTTGCCATAAATAATAGTTTATGGTTTTATGACAAGGCTAATAAAGTTAGTTTACAAGCTCTGTTTGGATTTAAGTCCTTGTCATAACAGTGCACTCTGTCAGCTGCCAGTTTACTGTTTGGTTTTGAGGGCTTGCAAATTTGGATGTTCTTGTTGTGGAGTTCGATTGTGTGTGTATGTGTGTGAGAGAGGAGCGCTCCTGTTCTACCGGACAGAGAGTTGGAGAGAGAGCGATGACCTTATAGGGAAGCACTTCTGCAGATAACCGTTCCACCCCGCTGGGCTCTGTGCTCTGCAGTTACTGTACCCATCAGCACCCGCCGCTGAGATTCCAGACACCATGGAGAGTATGTGGCATTTACTGGGGTCTGGCAAGTGTCCGTTGTCACCGAGGGATGGTCTTTTGGCCAAAGGTTCCCACTTGTCAGCAAGACAGAAGCACTCTCATTTACCCCGACTGGGGAGACGGACAGGAACACAACCTCAGGGGGTCAGAGGTGCAGACGGAGGCGAGGCGGAGCTTCTCATCTGGCTCTGACCGATCTGCAGAACCGCAGCTTGGTTCAGTAGGATTGTATATAGTGTGGATAGAAATTTTCATCATGTGTTTAATGTTTACTGTAAATGCAAAGTGTTATGGGAATGTTATGATGTTCACAGCAGTAATTCTCTGACGTTTAGATGTATACAGATTCTTTACCACAACCGGTCCGCCGGCCGCACAAGTCTCGTTAGCTCTTTGTACCGTGGTGACTGCTGGGAATCCGTGCTATGCTCTCCGGTGACAGTCTAGATGCTGAAATGTCAGTCTGAAGAGAGGAGGCACACACTTGGAACATGAGAGGAATGCAGTCCTCCAGCCTGCTGTTAGCGCATCTGTACTTCCATCGATCGAAGCGTCTTCATGTTGGCAATTTAATGCAGCTGCAGCTGATTCATCTTCCACACACCACTTTAAATATTTAGTAGGGATTTTATGCAAATGTGAGTATTTTTGCAAACAAAAATCTAAAGTGTGGATTGCTTTGCTATTCAGCCCCTTTTACACAAATACCCTTAATAACATCCAGATTCCTTCAGAAATCACCTAATTAGGAAATACTCTAACCAAGTGTCATTTATTGCATCCTAATTGTGTAGGACTTAACCGATTAATCGGATCAATCATGATGAATCGATTATTGAAGTAATCATCAACTAATTTAGTAATCAGTTAAGCTTTAATTGGAGTGTACAGACTAAAAAAAGCAATTTGATGAAACAACACACACACCAAAAATGTGCAAAAAATATATACATTTTGCATTTAAGATTAAAAAAAAGAACTGTAGATATGTTCTATAAAAACTTGTCAATGATATAGTTACAGCTTCACCTGGTTCAAATTCTATAAAAGATAAAAAAGTCTTATAAATCACATTTTGCTTTTTTATCAGTTCATGTAAAAATTAGTCAGTGTTGATGTTTGAAGCAACAATGCTGTGTTGTTACATTTTAGGCAATAACATTTTTTTTTCATACTTAAAGAAAATAATTGTATTGTTTATTTTTTATAGTTTATGTCTTTTAATGTCTAACCAGTGTAGTGGAGATCAGTGACAAAGTGTGTGTACTGTGTTAAATGTATTTTTGATTTCAGACAAGCAGCACCCATGAGGGCACCAGAAAAATTTGTACAATCAATCGTAACCTATTTAAATAAAAATGTGCGAAGAATTTTAATAGCTACGGACTAAGCAATACAAAAGTAACTAATCTGCTCTCGAAAAAAATGTATCTGGTTGCCCCTGGTAACGGAAACAGCATTATGTTGCATCATGTGGCAGCTATCTGCTGCTGTTTTATGACAGAAAACTGAAATCCTGAGAAAACAATGCAGAGACGATGCTTTTATAAGAGAACTAACCCCTTGTTAAAGCTGACGAGTTTACATTAGCAACAGGGAGCCAAGAAACCAGCGACCTGTTAAATATTGATTTATCTTTCCCATCAGCAAACTGTTAACTAAACATCACGCTTCTGCTAGCGCTGTTGCCAGGGGAAACGAACACTGGTGTCCGGAGTCGAGGCTGAACGGTCACAGTGAAACGAACTTGTAAAACAACACGTTTGCAGACACGTTTAGGTTTCCTCGCTTTATTGACTTGTCATTTGCATTTCTCAAACACTGTTGATTTCTGAGTTTGAATCACGCCTTTCGCACACACATAAATGGAGCCGATGATTTAGTCAGTGGGACATGTGTTGGGAAGCCTGTTGATGTGAAACGGCCCACTCAACGTGACAGCCTTTGTTCAGCCGCCATCGGCACATGGAGCCTCCAGGCTGTCTCTGAGGAAGCCTGGACCGCTGTCGCCCCTAACATACAGCAGGTGCAGCTGCCACTCAAAGCTGGACGCCTTCAGTCTCAGCCTCACCTGCTATTTAAAGGTCTGTTTAAAAAGCACCTTGGGGAGTCGCAACGCACTTAATGCATCACCAGGTGTGAACTCAGTTCAGCATGTCTGCAATTGCTGGAGTCAGAGATGCATTGGCAAGCAGATATAAACCAGCACAAGATGCTTGGACAGCAACCAAAGAGGATGTTGACATAGAAGGACAAAGGATATACACATGCGTCATGAATGCAGGTCTGCAGTGGGACGTTCTGGACACTTCTGGCTTTTAATAGAGTCGCAGATTTTTAACAAGGTGCATGCAATCAAAAATTACAACAAAAAAAAAGAAGTAGAATGTGTCACTTCCTACTTCTTTGGTCATCTGTGTGAGATGTATTTGTACATTTGGTTCCTGTGATATAAAACATTAAAAAATGAAACAATAGCCACAGATAAAGCCCGATTCACTGTATGACTCTTTTCCTTTCCACTCATTCTGTTCACTCTCTCCATCAAAACAGCACATCGTTCCTTTTGTGTCCCTCAAGTTAATTCTTTCTTTTTAAAGGTACCGTATTAAATAAAATCAGCTGTTTTGAGCTTTACATCATGTTGTGATGTAAAAAATATACCTGGAGTGTTGCCTTGATTCTTTCATCTGTGTTTGAGAAATCCTTTAATCTCCCATGGCAACCATTCAGCTGGTTGTCACAGGAGATGCCTCCTCTCTGCTCCTTCAGACTAGCCAGCAGCAATTAGCAAACATCTGGTGGAACTGTGCATCTGCTGAGCTCAAAACGTTAAAGGGTTAATAGAATAAACGTGGTGATGACTTCTTAAAGGCGGAGTTTCAGAAAGAGCAGGAAGTTCTTAAAGAGACAGAGGCCCAATTTCAACGCATTAAATTATGAAGTCAAATTTCTTTTAAGTTGCATTTGATATATATTGCGATTTTACTATGACTAAGGGTAACATAGTCACTTAATCGTATTATAAAATGATACCATGTGACTGCAAAACATATAATACTGCCACTTTAAATAGAACCTGGTTGTTAAAGATAGCACCCACAGCAAACAAATGTGAAGCTAAAAAATGCGTGACTTGTAGTTTGATTTTAAATATTACCCTCTCTGCCTCCTGGCAATGAATAGTATATGTTGATCGATCTGTAAGGTGCAGTCTAGTCACAATCGTTAAAAGTGGCACTGAAGAAAAGAATGCTGATCTAACTAAACAACTGTTCACGACTCTGCTTTGTAACAGTGTTCATACTCAGTGTTGCTTTTACACCAGCTTGTTGTTCTAGTGTTGTTTTATAGCAGCTCAGCCTGTTGTAGCATTTGAGGACTAAGATAGAGTAAACACTGCATATTGCCACTTAAAAATAATCTGTTCTAAATTACCTACTGTAAATATTAATTTTATGTAGAGAGAACGTGGTTTGAAAAAGTGTTCTGCCTGAACGTTTTTTGTATTTATAGTAATATTTTTATTTTAGTCTATAAGATGACAAAATTTTGTTGTTTGATGTCAGCATTTTAAAGTATTGAATCAGATTTTATGATTAGAACTTGAGTAATATTTTTACTAAGTACTTTTTTACTCTTACTTGAGTAATTTCATGGAAAGATACTTTTTATTTTACTTGAGTAAAAGTAATGTAGTACTGCTTTACTTTGGCTCCTCTTTTAACCCTTTAACATTTTTTTTTACCAGCATTGCACTTAGAAGTAGCTTGTATAATGAACTCAGTTCTACCAGGTATTTACTAATTGCTGCTGGCTAGTCTGAAGGAGCTGAGTGGGGAAGGCTGCTCTGTGAGGTGAAAGCTTGGAAACTGCAACTGCAAAAGCTGCGTCTAGAACAGGGGTGTCCAAAGACGGTCCTCGAGGGCCGGCATCCTGTATGTTTTAGTTCTCTCCCTGGTTTAATACAGCTGGATCAAATGATGGCTCATTAGAAGGCCTAAGAAGAACATTGACATGCTGAAATGGTTGTTACTCCCACCAGGGAGAGAACTAAAACGTGCAGGATGCCGGCCCTCGAGGACCCACTTTGGGCACCCCTGGTCTAGAAGGTGGTGCTAGGTGCAACCAGGTGTTTTGCCATGGAGAATAAAAGAACATTTTACATACTACTGCCCCTTTAAAAAAAGTTAACTTGAGGGAAACACAAGGAATGATGCTGTCTTGATGACAAATGAGTTAGAAGCAAGAGTTTCAACTCCCTTTGTTTTGATATCTTTAGAAAATTTGTTATTTGTGGCTGTTGTTTCCTTGATTCTTACTCTACTATTGTTGTAGGATGTTTTGTGATACTCTGACACAGTTCCTAGGTCTATATGTGGATTTTGCCTGTGGAACTGTGCCATACCGTGAACCATTTCCCCAATTTCCACGCCTTTTATGTACCATTAGGATGTTGAATTGGGTCACAGCAATTCCGTCGCATCAAGATGGGCCTTTTCCTTTGAGACTGGCCTTTTATGGCTCACAAGTTCTTCATTTCCTTCTTTTTTCTCCTCTCTCTCTCTCTCTCTCTCTCTCTGGTTCTCCCTTTCTTCTCCTGTCAGTGATTGCTGCACTGTTTTCCTGTTGGGTGGCACAGCAAACATTTTGTAATGAGCGGCACTTTATCATTCCAGTTACAGCAAAGCTAAGTAATTGCCTTCACAGCACAGGCATCTCATTTGTTCAGCCTTCATTTGGCCAAGACACACAAAGACAGCCCTTACTAGGAACGCGATGAGGAGCTACTCAGCTGGTGATAAAATATATCACTGATATGCAAAGGCTGCAGCCCCAGCCCTCTATGAATCAGTTTAATGCCATTGTTCTGATTATGTTTCTGTCTTATTTGTTTGTGTACTCTCTCTAACTGGGCCATGTCTGGTTGTAGTTGGAGACAAAGTGCCTGCTGACATCCGCATCTGTTCAATCAAGTCAACGACTCTGAGGGTAGACCAGTCCATCCTGACAGGTGAGGCTCACAACATGGCAGACGCCAAACACTTTTTATTCAGTTCTACCTCACAGCGCTGTTGCTTTTATTACTTCTGTTTTGTTTTACCTTTTGCATTACTATGAAGTGATTAAAGAGTAGTTCACTGTCTGCTTGGCGACAGAGCAGTTCCCTGACAACCTTTAGGAAAAACGCCACATTCTTATGGTATTAGCACAAGAATTTAAAACAAATATATAAAATCTAGTGACAATCAAAATTTTTTTTGTTGAGTTAATCACATTTTAGTCAAAAGCCATACATCAACAAAGTAAGCAACATTCTCAATTGAAGAAACCCTTTTTTGTTCTGTGTTTTCCTCGTAGGTGAATCTGTGTCTGTCATCAAGCACACCGACCCCGTCCCGGACCCTCGAGCCGTCAATCAAGACAAAAAGAACATGCTCTTCTCTGTAAGACAAAATCTACTCTACTTTCTTCTAGGGCTGGGCGATGCAGCTGAAATCATGTTAAAAGCGTTCATATCAGTCGATATTGATAATTATTGGTTTGTTTTTTTGTTTTAAATATGCATGGCTTTTCCTGTTTTAGTCACAGTTTTCCTTTGTTATGAGGCTCAATGGCAAACATGAATGTGCTGCTGTGCATGTTACTCAACAGGTTGTTGCTAGGCAACCAAAGAGTGAGCGAGTTAGTTTAGTTTGTCATGAGAGCTTGAGCGGCTGAAGCCTTTCCTCTGCATACGTCCCCCAGAATGCAGTGTAGTTCAGACGTATTATCTATTGATATTGTTCATGTGTCTATCACATACGTTGCTATTGATTTATTGTCAAGTCTTACTTTCTTTAAAACATTTTCGTAAAAACTTTGTAGCACATATATAGATTGTTTTGTCGTTTCAAGGTGTGTGTAACGCTAACAGGTGTGTGTGTGACCCGCTGTTTCAGGGCACCAACATCGCCGCCGGGAAGGCCGTGGGCGTTGTCGTGGCCACGGGCGTCAACACGGAGATCGGGAAGATCCGCGACGAGATGGCGGCCACGGAGCAGGAGAAGACGCCGCTGCAGCAGAAGCTGGACGAGTTCGGCCAGCAGCTCTCTAAGGTCATCACCCTCATCTGCATCGCTGTGTGGATCATCAACATCGGCCACTTCAACGACCCCGTCCACGGCGGCTCCTGGATCCGCGGGGCGGTCTACTATTTCAAGATCGCCGTGGCGCTGGCCGTCGCCGCCATCCCCGAGGGCCTCCCCGCCGTGATCACCACTTGCCTCGCCCTGGGCACCCGCCGCATGGCCAAGAAGAACGCCATCGTCCGCAGCCTGCCCTCTGTGGAGACCCTGGGCTGCACCTCCGTCATCTGTTCGGACAAAACCGGCACTTTGACCACCAACCAGATGTCTGTCTGCAGGGTGAGGCTCACAGAAACACTCACACACTCCCTCTCTTGGTGCATTACTAAGCAGCTCTGTGATCGGTGTCTTTTCATCTTTTTACTTCCTGCCTACAGCCTGAGGACGTTGTCAGAATTAAGACAGTTTTCCTTATGATCAGGTATCCAGGGTTTTAACAAGCGGATAATGTGCTGCTGCTCCTCTTATCTACACGCAGCTGACAACTTGCAGAGCTGCTGTTGCATAACTGACCTTGCGTCACAAAGCAGCAAGACGGCCAGCCTGTGGTTGCTGTTTATCGCTCTGTATTAATCAGCAACACCACGCAGCTCCTTGACCATACATTATGGAAAAGGACATTTTGGCTGTCAGTAATATTTAATCCTTTTCTTTGCATTTTTTTATATCACTTTTGTTCTGTAGGTTGCTGCTGGTCTGTCAGAATAACACATTTGTCCCAGAAATTATTGCAGTAAACGATAATATTGTTCTTTTGAGACCATTTTCAAATGCGGTATCAATAATGGCATAAGAGTGCATATTTTCTCTCTCAGACTGATAAACTTTAACTGTGAAACATATTATAAATATCCAAAATGAAACACAATCAAAACCATAGAAAAATGGATTTTGATGTCTTTGTAAACAAAACTGCCCTTCAAAACATATTAATAATCAGAACAGAAATTATTGATCTCATTTTGATTTACCATCAAAATGAGATGGTAAATGCAATTACAATAAGCAATTTGTAATTGCTTATTGTGACAATTACATGGGAAGTTCATGATCAAATTAGAAAGATGTTAGATCTGATTCTTCAGATGATGATTTTGATTGAATTTATTTTTTCTCCTTTCCTATCAACTATAAACACATAAAAGAGAACAAATGTGGAGAAACTGACTAAAATAATAGGTTGACTTGGTCAAACAAGTAAAACAAAAACTGCAACAAACCTTCTTTCAAATGGCTCAGAAAGTACAATTATGAATTCTAAATATAATTGTTGCCGATCGAGAAGGTTTTTATCCAGTATAGGGATCAATAGAGCTGTTGGTATCTCTGTCAAGCGTCTCTACTTACACAGCATCTGCTTCACCAAATCTAACCTAGTGACTAGGTTAAGATAGTTGTTGGATTTTGTGTTTAGTTGATTTAATAAGAAAGAATATCTGATCTGTTTGAGTTGCAAACCTCCAGGTCTGCCTGGCACTGTGATTTCTTCCTTCTGGACACAGACAGCTTTACTCTTTACTCAGGCCTCCTGGCAGTCTCTTTTGTTTACTTCTGTGAAGAAACACTTATTTCTGCCTCCCGGCTCGGAGCTACCAAAGACACACTTTGTAGCACTGCAGGCAGCTCGCTGTTCGAACGATGCTGCCCCCTGCTGTGCCAGTGAAGAAACAGAAGCAGTCTTCATGATTTCAACTTCTCTGATTCTCAGATGTTCATACTCAACAAAGCAGAAGGAGAAAGCTGCTCTCTGTCAGAATTCACCATCACAGGTTCAACCTACGCACCTGAAGGAGAAGTGTGAGTGTTACGAACAAATACAGGTGACAAATCAACTTTTCAAGTGTAAAAAAAGCATATTTTAGACTAATACGCCTCTTCACAGTTACCAAGATGGCAAACCAGTGAAATGCTCCCAGTTTGAGGCTCTGGTGGAACTGGCCACCATCTGTGCGCTGTGTAATGACTCCTCCCTGGACTTCAATGAGGTTGGAACAACTTGCTTTTTGAGATGATTAAAAACTAAAGATAAACACATTTCATTTTCAGGATGACAAAGAGGGAAATGAGTAACCTGGATTGTGTTTGATCGATCAGGTGAAGGGTGTGTACGAGAAGGTGGGTGAGGCCACAGAGACGGCGCTGACCTGTCTGGTGGAGAAGATGAACGTCTTCGACACAGAAGTCCACAACCTGTCCAAGATCGACAGAGCCAACGCTTGCAACTCGGTGAGTGGCAGCCGCCCACGGCTCCCAGTCAGCAGGTTTTTCTCACTGACCGTGCCTTTCATCGCCTCAGGTGATCAAACAGCTGATGAAGAAGGAGTGCACCCTCGAGTTCTCCCGGGACAGAAAGTCCATGTCCGTCTACTGCACCCCCAACAAGTCCCGCTCTGCCGTCGGCAAGATGTTTGTGAAGGTAGAGAGGAAGGAAAAAAGTGCTGAGAGTCTGTCTGTGGCGCTGGGTTCAGTGGGAATAATTAACATCCCCGTTCTGCTTCCCAGGGGGCCCCGGAGGGCGTCATCGACAGATGCACTCACGTCCGAGTGGGCAACACCAAAGTCCCCCTCTCTCAAGGCATCAAGGAAAAGATCATGTCCGTTATTCGCGAGTATGGGACAGGTCGGGACACGCTGAGGTGTCTGGCTCTGGCCACACGAGACAGCCCCCCTAAAACAGAGGACATGGTCCTGTCCGACACCGCCAAATTCTCAGAGTATGAGGTGAATATTTTCACTCAGTAGCTTTTTGAATGGGGCGACTGAAAATAATTGTTGAGTACCTCAAGGTTCTGTGTTGGAACCTTTTGCTTCTTAGCTTATTCAATGATGATTTTCCAGAATGTTGCCCATCAAATGTAACCTGCCAGATATACGCAGATGATGTTGTTTTGTATCCCGTAGCAACAACAATGGACAGCAGCTATGTGTAAAGTTAATGATTGGTTGCAGAGATCTCATTTATGTCTTAATTCATCCAAAACTTAAAAATACTGACAGTAATTCTAGTACTCAAATAAACAGAAGCACTCCCTTCCAGCATTTAGTCCACCCCAGCAGTGGACTAAATGCTAAATGCCTAAATGCTGCCTGTGTCCCGCTGGGAGGCCCATTAGTTAATAATGAATGGGTCAGCTGTCTTCATACATATGTGTACTAAAATAATCATTAGTTGTTGCCCTACTGTTATTTTAAGCAAAGATGTATGGATCTTAAGGTTGTTTTATACATTTCTTTGCCGTAGTGTTATTTTGTGGCTGTTTTGTTCTCTAGCATCAACCTGCCAATAGGACTGGAGATGGAAATTAGCCACCTGGCTATAATCTCATGTATTTACATGTCAGTGTTTGTTGATGCACATTGTCCCATCTAAATTCTCTGACGTTTGTCTCCCTTCCTGCCTCCCCAGTCCGACCTCACCTTCGTTGGCTGTGTGGGCATGTTGGACCCGCCCAGGCAGGAGGTGGCTGCCTCTATCAAGCTGTGCCGCCAGGCCGGCATCCGGGTCATCATGATCACGGGTGACAACAAGGGCACAGCCGTGGCCATTTGCCGGCGCATTGGCATCCTTATGGAAGACGACGACATAGAGCACATGGCCTTCACTGGGCGGGAGTTTGACGAACTGACCCCCTACGCCCAGCGGGAGGCCGTGACCAAGGCTCGGTGCTTCGCCCGCGTCGAGCCCTCCCACAAGTCCAAGATCGTCGAGTTCCTGCAAGGATTCGATGAAATAACCGCCATGGTAAGCAGCCATAGGAAGGAAGTCACCAGCTTTGTTGATAATCTGCTGATGTCGAAAAAACACAATTTTGCAATTGCAGTGTTTCGATTATATAAAACACACAATTAAAATCGTACTTGAATGGGCTTATCACAATAACAAAGTTTGCTGGTTTATTGTTCCAGAATTTATTGCAATAATATTGTCATTTTGAGAGCATTTTCAAGTAACATAATGGTAATCATATCATCGTGCAATAACACATTCTCAAAGATCAATAAACTTTAAATTCTAATCAACATCTAACACTGGAAATGGAAGATATTTTAAATATCTAAAATAGATAAATAAAATAACAGAAACCATAAATAAAGAGTTATGAAGTGTCTGCGAAATTGTCCTTCAACAAAAGGGCTAGTTGAGACCAAAACACCAGACTTTTGGTAGAAAGAGAGAAAAGAAGAAAATTATAAATCATGCAAATGGAAATTATTGAGCTTACTTTAATTTATATTGATTTACTGCTTATTGTGATAGACCTACCCTTGAATAAGTT
This sequence comes from Poecilia latipinna, assembly GCF_001443285.1. Classification (NCBI taxonomy): domain Eukaryota; kingdom Metazoa; phylum Chordata; class Actinopteri; order Cyprinodontiformes; family Poeciliidae; genus Poecilia; species Poecilia latipinna. Next base: position 313,032 of record NW_015113543.1, on the reverse strand, counting down.
AGTTCACACGAAAAGTCTTTAAAAAACACGGCGCTCCATCATCCTCCAACTATTTCCTGTCGTCTTCTTTGTGGTTTGAACCAGTGGCGACATCTGCTTCTTGATCACGTGACTTGTGTGACACGAAAAAAGTGTTTCTATTAAAGTTTTGTGAAATAAACCAATTTTGATACGGCCAAAAAACACATCATCCGAGCATCAAAACTTTTTATCGAAAAACCAGAGTTTTTGAAATTGGCACGTTTCCATTAAGCAAATTTATTTTCGAAATGTCAAATTGAGGAATTATATGGTGAATGGAGTCCTGCAGTATCTCACTGTGCTGTGTTTGCCTACAGACGGGGGACGGAGTGAATGACGCGCCTGCTCTGAAGAAGGCAGAGATCGGCATCGCCATGGGGTCCGGCACGGCCGTGGCCAAGTCGGCCTCAGAGATGGTCCTGGCAGACGACAACTTCTCCTCCATAGTGGCCGCTGTGGAAGAGGGTCGAGCCATCTACAATAACATGAAGCAGTTTATCAGATACCTTATCTCCTCCAACGTGGGTGAGGTTGTCTGGTGAGTTTCCTCTGGTGCCCTGCAGCAACTGATGTTCTCTCATTTTTCAGTGCTCTGTTTAGAAAGAGAAATAGCTTCTATTAAATGAAAGTTATATGTTGCTTTGGAAACAAATTCAACCTTCTCATACCTCCTCATATTTTGTTATGCTACAGCCATAACAAAATAAACTTCCAAAATAGTAGATGTTATGTCTTAGTCCAAACATTGTAGTGCTAAATTGTGAGCTGGAGGGAATATTGTACATGGTTTACTGTTGTAGCCCATTTTTACCTTTTTGCAGACTGAAAGTTTTGTTCATTCAAAATGATTCAGCTGGAGCTTCTGTTAAAGCTCCAGCTGGCAAATTTAATAAAAAATATGTTTTTTCCATATTTGATAAAACTGTCACTATGTCCTCAAAAAATATATAAGACAGTGTGTGAAAATAAGTTTAACAAAAGCATATTTTTATGAAAGTTACCAGTGCAGCTTTAACAGGACTTTTGATAATTTTGTCGCAGATTTTCAATAGGATTTAGTGCTGAACCTTGACTAAGTTGTTTTATTAACACATGGATGTACTTTGGTTTGAATCATTCCTTGAAATCTTTTGCATTCCCTCACAGGTTTTCTTTCAGGATTACCCTAAAAATACACCAGCTTGTCTTTTGTATCTTGAGGCAAACTTTGAACAGGACTCCTTTAAACTATGGGTTAGGGTATCAGAGTAAAGAGTACTGGAAACAAATACATTCCACATTTTTAGATAATTTTTTTTCGTTCAAATAATGTGAAAAGCCATGTATCATTGTCCTTACAGTCACTACCTGTAGTTTATACTAATTTGTGTTGGTTATCACATAAAATTGTAACATGATACATTGAAGTTTGTTTTTCTGTATCTTGACCAAATGCTGTTGCAAGGTACAGTGAATCAGGGTAAATGTGAAGTAATTAGAGATGCACCAATCTGATATCAATATCTGTATCAGCCCTGATGTTGAAAACAATTCTAGAGCTGGCATTAGTGACAATGTGCCTGATCAACAAGTCTTTTTATTCAGTCTGATTCTATGTTTTATGCTCTGAGCAATGTCATGCTTTATTATTTATTTTACATTATATTTAGAATTCCTAATTGCACTTTCAGAACCCTTTGAAAGAAGATTTGTAAAGTTTATTTTGACATGTTTGACCAAAGTCAGTCAGTTTCAATTTCTTTATCATTAATTTTGCATTGGCTGCTCTACTCCTAACTGCACTGACTACACAAATTAAAGTTGTTTTTATGTTTATCCAAGCTTGTGAAGCTACTGGCATATTTAAGTATGCTGTTCTGGTAAATGAAATGAAAAATAAATTTTTAATTGCGTATTCACATTTATGTCTGTTTAAAAAAAAGAAACGTTTTAAGTCAGTTCAGCTCGGTATCGGTCGATACTAAACCTCTGTTATTGGTATAAGAAGTGAAAAACGTTTATCGGTGCATCCCGAGAAGCAGTGGTTCATCCATGAGTGCAGAGTAGTTCCAGTTTGTTTCTGACAGCATTTCTCCTCCTGTCAGCATCTTCCTGACCGCCGCTCTGGGTTTCCCCGAGGCTCTGATCCCAGTTCAGCTGCTGTGGGTCAATCTGGTGACAGACGGCCTCCCCGCCACCGCGCTGGGCTTCAACCCCCCGGATCTGGACATCATGGAGAAGCCGCCCCGTAACGCCAAGGAGCCGCTGATCTCTGGCTGGCTCTTCTTCAGATACCTGGCTATTGGAGGTTAGCTGATGCAACCAGAAAGAAGCTGTCACCTGCTACCTTCTTTTAGTTTTATTAATCTTTATGTTCTGTGTGACGAGAATGTTTTTTCTGTCTCTGCTCCCAGGTTATGTGGGCGCTGCCACTGTGGGAGCTGCTGCCTGGTGGTTTACAGTCTCAGAGGACGGCCCACAGATCACGCTCTACCAGCTGGTAGTAGCTGTTTCCACTCACCATAAAGTTCTGCAGATTGAAATCATGAAAATAAATTTGCTGAAAGGAAACATGCCAATTTTGAAAAACTCATATTATCAGTAAAAAGTTTTTGCGCTAGGATGAGGTGGTTTTTCCACTGTATCAAAATAATATTTACGCATCAAACGAGTCACGTGATCAACAGGATGTTACTACCCAGTATCACACAGTTCATAAAAAGTTGTGTATCATTTTGTAAAACCCAAAATGCTGCATACGTTGCCGCTCCCAAATATAAGGGGCTTGTTGCGCCAGGTTTGTTTGGGGACCAAAATTGCAGCGTTTGTTACATTTCCAACGGATGCTATCCTCTTTCACACTGCACTGTGTCAAACGAACCAAACTCTTTGTTTCCCGTCTCGCCTGTGGTGGCGCTGCACCAAGAACAACTGAAGGACATGACACAAAAATCTCTGAAGGAGACACTGAACGCAGCAGGAACACACCCTAAGACGCCGGCGTCTCCTCTGATAGATGATGAGCGCTGAATTATGAAAATATATCATGTAACTGTTTACATCCATCACTGCCATTGACTTTTAATGACTTGTCTTGTGAACAAGCTTACTCAGATGTGATTTTTAATTTCATTTCTTAATAGACACACAGCAATTGCAAAATTGTGGGGTCTTTCGACAGCAAAACACTGACAAATATTTACAGACATTTGTAATGGAAACGCAGCTGCTATGACAACGTTTTCAGGTTCTTGCACCTTCATCCCATTTTTCCTCTCTCCACAGAGCCACTTCCTGCAGTGCAGCCCTGACAACCCCGAATTCGAAGGCTTGGACTGCCACGTGTTTGAGTCGCCGTATCCGATGACCATGGCTCTCTCCGTGCTCGTCACCATCGAGATGTGCAACGCTCTAAACAGGTGGCTCCACTTTTTTCTTTGTCATTAGAGAAGGAGCATTTGCTGTCAGGAGGAGGAGGAGGAGGAGTACCTGCTGTGTCACTGAAACAAACCATTTGCATTCTGTCCTCGCTGCAGTCTGTCAGAGAACCAGTCCCTGCTGCGGATGCCTCCCTGGGAGAACATTTGGCTGCTGGGGGCCATCTGTCTCTCCATGTCCCTCCACTTCCTCATCCTCTACGTGGAGCCTCTCCCTGTGAGTTTATCCTGTGATAAAATTCTTGTGTCAACATTTTAAGTAGGAAGTTTATTCCCCAAAGATAGGTGGAGTCATTGTGGGACCCTCTAGTGGTCATATGCTGTTATTACAGTAAAGTTAATTCAATTTTAAGCTAAAGAGAAAGGAACTTTATACAGAAGAGAATTAGGGCCACTGAAAAAAATGAATTCTGACTTTTTTAAAATGCTGAGATTAAAGTCAGAATTCCTTCTTTTTTTGTGGCCCTATTCCTCTTCCGTAACTTTAGTTTAAAGAGATTGTTTGGAATCTAGCCTTTGTCGATAATTGGTATAAATGCAGGTTAGTTAGTGATTAAATGAAATGAATGTCAGTTAATTATTACTTTCTATGTACCGGGTGTATCTTAAATGCAAAATGTCTATATTTCTTATGCATTTTTGGCTTAGTTATTGCTCTGACTCTTAAATGTACTTTTTTCAGTCTGCATAGTTAATTAATTGTTATTGATTAAGTCAGGAGTAGGATTACGATTATTCCAGAAATCAATTAATCACGGTTAGTTCGGTTAATTGTTTCAGCCCTACGTCACTGCTGACATGTTTGGCCAGTTCATAAGACGTTTTTAAAATAAGATGAGAAGTGGAAGCTCCCTTATGTAGTTGTGTACCATTACGCCCCCTGTTGGCCACCACCATGCAGTCATCCCACCACGACTACTTGATTTCTTGCCAACCATTGTTTCCGTACTGCACCCAGGTCATCTTCCAGATCACGCCCCTGGACACCACCCAGTGGATGATGGTGCTGAAGATCTCACTGCCCGTCATCCTGCTGGACGAGCTGCTGAAGTTCGCCGCCCGGAACTACCTGGAGCTGGGTAAACAGCTGGAGAAGCCGTCCCGCGGAGACTGCCCCCTGTCTGCATGTGCTGAGGGCGTCTCCTGGCCCTTCGTGGCCGTCGCCCTTCCCCTGGTGCTGTGGATCTACAGCACAGACACTAACGTGTCCGCCATGTTGTGGCCCTGACTGACTCCGGCACACTACCCCTCCTGCACACCAGAGTGAAGTGGACGTTAACACACACCTAACAGTTACATTAACTCTGAATAACTCGTCGTAAACATCCGCACCTGCTCTGACCACTGTCAAATATGTTCTATTTACATTTCCACTGATACATTTATTATTTTTTTTATTTTGTTTTTGCGGGGAGAGGGTTTGTTATTTAGTCATATTTTAATGACTGATATTACATCTGTTATTTTCCTACCAGGCTTCTTCCATCGTCGAGCGCCATAGTGACCAGTTAGAGAAGCCTGTGATGTTGGAGCTTTGTGTTTTAGCTGTACAGAGAATTTACACTATTTTCTATTAATATTTTGTAATTTTTAGGGAGGGAACAAAGAGTCTCGGACGTGTGATTGTAACACCTGAAAAGTGCAGAGCTGAAAGGAGGGGAAAGTCTTGCAATATATGAATCTCAGTTATTATTGAACTCTGTACACCTTCATTATTTTTCTGCACCAGGCAGAGCGCAGCTACCTCAATGCTGTTATTATGACCAGAAGTACTCATTTTGTCTAAACACCATTTCAAAGGTTATCACTAAAAGTGTTGAGGTATGTACCACTTTGTTTTGCGGCGCACATGCTCACACATTTTAATCTTTTTTTTTTTTTTTTTTGAATCAGCCTGTTGTTAAATATACAGACCCAAACTATACAGTTGGTACTCGTGGTAAAGATGTTTAGAGGGGCAATATGATGTGAAATCAACTTTTTTGAGCTTTACATCATGTTATAATAATATTCAAAAACACACCTGGAGTGTTACTTTAATTCTTTCATGCATGTTTGAGGAATATTTTAATCTCCCATGGCAACCATTCTGGTTTGCAAAATGCCTAGTCTCATCTCAGCTCCTTCAGACTAGCCAGCAGTAATTAGCAAAGACCTGGTGGAACTGAGCATCAGCTGAGCTCATCATAGGAGCTACTTCTCAGAGCAGCACTGATAGAAAACGTTGTTAAAGGGTTAATAGAGAAACACTGTTGTGATGACTTCCTGAAGGCGGAGTGCCGGAAAGAGCAGGAGCTTCTTAAAGAGACATAGGCCCAATTTCAAGGTGTTAATTGGCAAAGTCAAATTTTGTGAAATGTCATTGCTATGAAATTATGCTGTATGTCTGGAAAGTATATAACACTGCCCCTTTGAAAAGCCTGAAAATGAATTCATTTCATTTGAGTACATTTATTCAGTGGGATATCATGTTAAGAAATATTTTTTGGCAAAGTTCCGCTTAGCAATCCCTTCAGAATAAATCTATCCGAGGCATTATTTTAATTTACACTTACTGTTTTTTAGTTATGTAAATAAATTAATCAGAGGTGCACCGATTTGCAGTTTTTTGGCCAATCTTTAAAAAGACTGATACCAAAATTTTTTTCAGCATTGTTGCTAAATATAGCAACACAGTGGTGTATTTCTTTTAGCCAATGGGCTGGATCAGGATACTTGCTTTGACTGGCCACCACAAATGGTGAGCACTCATCGATTGTTGTACACAAGCTTTGTTCTAATATTTGTTAAGAGGTAACAAGTGGGGTGTTGGAGTCGTGTGCGGTCCGGTGAGGTCACACTGATCCCATGTATGCTTTTACAACCTTTTCTTCTTTTGTGTGTCGTTTCGGGAACTGACGGTCTGACGGACAGTCTGACCGTGACATCTGCCACAATCCTCCTGAGCGTTGCGCTAAGATCGCAGGAGACTTAAAGAACTTCCTGCTGAACAAATGTACTCAAATTAAAGGTTAGATTTTTCAAAAATGCCCCACACCTTCCACGTTGCTACAGTAAAAGTTAAATTTATTAGATTGTTTTTTTGACACCTCCTCACCAAAGTACCAACACATAACTCTGTCTGTATATACTTGAAGAAAACTTTTTTCCTCATTATCTTCAGCTTTTTTTTTAGATTCTGCCTTTATTCCTACTGTTATGATTTTAATAGGCGAGTATCCCGCACATACTGTACTTGAATGTGTAAAAGAAAAAAAAAGCACCAAGAAGCTGTTAGTCTTATGAGCATAGCACAACGTGAACATTTTAAGAAAAAAAGACCAAAAAAAAAGGACTTGTAAGGCTGAAACAGCTGATGTATATCTGTACATAACATACAAGTAGAGTATGTATATTTTATCTCTCGATGTCATAAAGCAGCGACACTAGAGTCTCCTTCTGGTGGGGACAGTTAGCGCCTCTCTGCATGCCTGCTTCACTCCAGCGCTGGTTGTGGGTTTGTTTGTTTGTTTGTATTTTTTTTTTTAGATCAACAGTTGGGAGTTTTACCCGCAGAGTGAGAACTCTCTAATCAGCATGCCGACTACCAGCTCATCCTCAGAAAAAAACCCGTCTGTTCGTTACTACTGTTTGTTAAGGTTGAACAAGTACAGAGAGAGAGAGTGAAAACTGAGATTGTATTGTGAAATGCCATCAGTGCCACCAAGTGCCAGTGCCACACTGATCGGAAACATGTTTCCAGGCTCAGTGTCGCTGGCGCTGGTTGTTTTTGATTGTAGACTGGCAGAAACAAGTGCCCATATATTAATACAGGATATAACTTTGATAAATTTTTTTTTGTGTGCGTGTGTTTTTGTCGTGACCTGCTTTGGGTCCCATCCTATCTGAGCTTCCCACACATGATTTCTGCCGTCTGATTCTTCCTTTTCTTCTTGTTTCCTTTCACAGGAAAGGCCAAATAAACCCGCCTCTATGCTTTTATTATTTTTATTTTTATTTTTTTGTTTATCTTTACAGAAACGTTGGGTTTGGTTTTTGTAGTGTGCATGTGTGTTTTGGGGGCAGCGCGTCTTTACAAAGACGTGCTGCAGCTGCGACATGAAGTCCAAGGCTGTAAACGAACGTCGGTCAGAAAGCAGTTGGCCCCGTCTTCCTGCATGAGGAGCCTCAGATGAAACATTTGTCCCTCCATCTTTGGAAGCTGGTAGAATACACTGTACAGATCATTCGTTTCTTCATGCTGCATGTCAGCTGCTTCATCAGAACCTTCTAATCAACAGTGTATAGTGTTAGTAAAACAATCGATTAGACATTCGTCAGATTAGTACAAATGTTATAAAGGTTAAGAGAAATCTGTTCTTTTTTTTTTCTAAGGAAATACTTTTATGGGACATTTAACAAAACAAAAATTGCTTAATTTTGGGCGCTTTTTTTTTCTTCGCTTTGCACTGATACGTGCAATGTGTTTGGAGGATTTTTTTTTTTTTTTTTTGCCATATCTGGGAAGGGTGGCTGTGCAGTGATGCATAATGTTTTACTGTAAGTACGTCAGGCACTGGCGTTTCGTTGCCAAACTGCTGTACTGTATTTTCAGATAATTGTACGATGTATCACATGAACCGTTTCAGGTAAATAAAAAAAATTACTGTCATACATGAGGAATTTACTCATGTTTGTCCTGGTTACTTTGAAACTTTGCTTTCCGTTAATGAGGATTGACAAATTACAGCTTCACACAGAAAGACTCCAGGCTGGGATCTGAACCCAGCACAGCAGCAACGCAACCAGCTGATGTCAGAATCCTGAAATACACAGGTGGGGAGAGCAGCACTGCTTCAACATATTTACTCAAATAAAAAAGTAGCCATCCAGTAAAAAAGCATTCCTGAAAAGACTGCTTAAGTACTGAGTAACTGATGATGTCATCAGATGGAAAAACATGTCATGTTATGTGCAAGACTAAAATAAAAAGTAAATAAAAGACATACAAATAATTACAAAATGTCAAATTTAACCAGAATTTTTATCAATTGCTACCAGTATATATATATATATATATATATATATATATATATATATATATACACACACACACACATATATATATGTGTGTGTGTGTGTGTGTGTGTTAGAACAGGGTAAAGTACTTCCAGTGACAATAAATAGTGTTTACTTTGTTTTCTTCATTCCCAAATGGCTCAACAGGTTCAGCAAATAAAAAAATATTAGAACAAAGCTTGTGTACAAACAAGAGGCCTCACTTCTACATAAATTCTAAATTTGTGTCTGTGTCTGGTACATTTTTGGTCAAAACAAGCTTGGTTTTCATTCAGTGAAGTTAGTCACAGTGGGTTGAGCAGCCAGAAATTTTACTCAAACAAAAATCCAGCACAGTGGAAATATTCCCCAAAGTACTTTTTCCCACATAGTTGCTCAGATAAATGTAAGTAGTTATGCACCTCAGTTTAAATAATAGCATAATTAAGAAGAATTAATGAGAGCTAAGATTAACACTTTGGTTCTGATTCAGTCATTCAATTTGAACTGGTTACTTATTGAATCAATAGTTAAAGGAGCTGTTTCATCTGGCAAGCAACAACAAAGCAAGCTTCATGAATCAGGTCCTCATGCTAGCATGATGTCAGAACACAAATCTGTCTAGAACAGTAAAAAAAAGAAAAAAAAGAGCAAAAGGGTATTCTAAATTTAAAAAATTAATTTGACCAGTCTTTCATCCCATCATTCCCTCATTATCATATACATTCATGAATACATATACATTCATGAATACAAATGTATTCATGAATGCTCCCTGTGCTGCAATGCTAACTGCTTTGCTAACCTCGGTTGGATTGAGATCTCAAACTGACAAAAAGGAGAAAAAGTCTGAGCTGAATCGAGAACTCCTGCTAGGTTTTACTCCAGACAGATTTTAGCTTTCATGAGATCCAACACAAGAAACAAGACTGTTAAATGCATGCCATAATCTTTACAAGGTTTATTATACATTTATTAAAATATGTACAAAAATATAAACATTTCACTTATATGCTTGTTAAGGGAAACTTTACAATGTAATCTGCTGACCAGGGGTTTATTTTCCTCTTTTTCTTAGTACAGTCAAAACACAAAGCATGTTATGGCAAAACCCATAAAATACTTGAAATGAATAGTAGACAAAAAACAAAACAAACAAACAAAAAAAACAAGTATAAAAAGAAGCCAAAATATTAAAAACTGTCACAAAGTCCAGGCATATTCACGTCTTGGTGTGGCACTGTAGACATCAGGTCAGACTCAAAACAAATGAGAACATACACGTCTATCGGTCAACGACCTGAACACGCCTCTGAATAGAGCAGACTGCAGTTTAATAGTTAGCTTTTGTTTTGTACAGTACAAAAAAACGCTAACATATGATAATAATTTAGAGACTAAAGAGACAAGATGTCACTCGTTTTTTCTTTACATTTCTCGCTACAAACTGAAGGATCTGCTGATTTTCTGTGCGGTTGGATGCCGGGTGCTTTTATTAAACTGCTGCAGTGACTGGAACGGGTAAATAAAGCTCAAGTAGCCTCTGACTGAAGCTGATGACGTTGGCAGAACGAAAAGGGAAACGGGTTTGGCTTGAGCTCTGCATTAAGCAGAATCTCAGTAGAAGTGAGTAGCAGCTCTATAAAGAAAAGTACAGCAACAGAAACCTCAGAGTTTAAAGGTTACTCAGTGTTTTATTCTCAGCAAACTGCTTCAACCAGGGTCTTCTAAGAAATCAGCAGCTGCACCACCTCCAAAGTGCCACCAGGGGGCGGGGTGGGAGTTTAACTGCCTCAGCGGCTGAAGGCTTCTGGTGTGCTAACTGAGGGCCCCTCTCTGTGACCCTGGGGTCACTGCATCCCAAACCACTGCTCCTGGTCGGCCCACTGAGCCGCTTCGCTGTCGCTGCCCTCCAGATCGCCGTCCTCCCCGCTGCCCTCCATGTCGTCGCCGTCCAGCTCCACCGTGGCGTCCGTTGGGCTCTCCTCTTTCTCCATTTTCTGCATGCCCTCCAACGACTTCTGGTCATTAGGATCCAAGCTGGAAGAACAACACTAAGAGTTAAAAATACACAGCTTTGAGTTTTAATATCTTTAATGTCTGGATGGAGTACATTAACGAAGGTGAACATGCTAATGATAGCATTTTAGCTAAATGAGATATTACAGCTAAACTTAGCATACTGAAAGGTACAGGTCAATGTTAGCCAAAATGATGGCGATAGCCCCCATGTTATTACTTTATTTTAGCTAACATTAGCATTTTTTTGGTAATTTTAGCTCATACGCTACCATTTGCAGGCCACATGGAGGACATTACTGCAAGTCAAGATGATAATGATAGCCCACATGCTACTGACAGCATGTTAGCTAACCATAAGTTTTTACCCAATTCTGCACATTTCTTTTGCTTTTTATCACTTAAAGCTCAAAGTTGAGGCCTGGCAAGACCAAACTCTTCAACACAGCTTGAGATTCGGTCGGACAACCATACACACTTCATCAGGCCCCTTTAAATTTGTTCAGGAATGTTCTAGTTGGTTACTGTGTCTTTAATGGTGTGATGCACTTTGAACTGTCTTGTTGATTAAATGTGCTACACAAACAGTTTGTGGGGGATAAAAAAAAAAAAAAAAAAAATATATTTATT
>NW_015113543.1:276058-298774 GCF_001443285.1 Poecilia latipinna | reverse complement strand
TTTGGATAAAAAAAATAAGTGGGATAAAAAAAAAAAAAAAAAAATAAATATATATATATATATATATATATATATATATATATATATATATATAATTTACCTCAACGCAATGCTGTACTGGTCCATGGCCTCTTGAAAATCACTGACTGCCACCAGGAAATCTCCCAGCATTCTGTGCAGGACGCAGTCGCTTTGATTAGCCAGCGCATTCCGCAGGAGCGCGATCCCTTCTTCGTATTTCTGTTCCCGATCTTCACAAACAGAGAATTATTCCATTAGTGTGCAGACGATGACCCCGTCATGTTCTAAACTGACTTGGGGTCCTACGTGCAACCTAAGGTTTGTGTAGCAGCCGGTACGCACTGAGCAGCTCGGCCTTCTTCACCACAGCCTTGGTGTAGTCGGGCCTCTGAGCGAGGGCCTTGTCCAGCAGAGCTTTGGCTTTCTCCTGAGTCACCGGGTCTTCCAGGCACACCGTGGCCAGGATGGTCAGAGTCTGTGCGTTGGCCCCCAGCGTCTTATAGATATTGTTCGCCATTCCCATTGCTTCTCGAATCCCATTGGACGCCAGGTAGCAGTCGATGAGACCTGAAGGTGTAGAACAAATGCAGATCAGAAATACTCTCCGGACCGTCTGATGGTAGTTAGACAAACAAGCCGTACCTTCATAGCAGTCCAGCCTGCAAGGCGCCAACCGCATGGCCTCTCTGAAGTGGATGATGGCCTCCTGAACTCGACCCATGTTCCTCAGTGCTGCCCCCTTCAGGAGGAGGGCCTGGACACTGTTGCTGTTCAGCTGGATGGCTTTGGCCCCCAAGTAGAGGGCTCTGGAGTAGCGCTTGCTGTAAAAGCTGTGGCAGCTGAACAACACGCACACATTTAAAAAACTTACACGAGTCGAGCGGAAAACACCGAAACCAAATGAGGCTGACGAAGTCTTAAATCAACATCCTAGTTGATTTAAGAGAAGACGGTGCATCCAAAGACTCACCCAGAGATCACCCAGGGTTCAGCGTGTTGGTCAGAAATATTAAACAACCGTCCTCCCAGGACTTCCACGTCTTCCAGGTGTCCTTCCCGGGCCATCAGGTAGCCATAAACATCCATACCTGCAGGTCCGAAGAAGCAGCTGGTTAGGACCGCAACTAACGATCGTTTCAATTAATCGATTATTCTGACAATTAATCGGATAAAAGTTTTTTTGGCACATTCTGCAGATTTTTCATTTAAACCTTTTTTTCTTAAATGAAATATTAGAAAGACATTAATAGATGCAAATAAACAATTCTATTCATATTTAAATTAGAAAAACATCTCAACACAGTGTTCCAGTAGTGAACCCTTGACCATTTACAGCAAAAGGACGCAGCTAAAAAATAATATTTCTACTTGACTTAACATGAATACAGTGTTGGCCTATTGACTATTTTTGAACTAATCAATTAATAAATTGATAGCAAAAGGTGTTTTTTTGTTTCTTACAGGTGTTGCGATAATTGAGGAATTTTGGGTAGAACGTCTTTATAGTTAAGTGTCTTAAGTGCAAAATATAGATATTTTCAGACATTTTTGGCTTAATTACTGCTCTGTATACTCCAGTTAATGATTAATCAACTACTAAATTAGTTGACAATTATCTCCATAGCCAATTAATCGTTTAAGCTGTTTGTGAATAAAATCGAGATGTAATGCTTCACACCTTTGATGAGGTACGGGTCCAGCATCTGAGCTTGTTCAAATTTCAGAATGGCGTTCTTGGTGTCGCCTGCCCTGAAATAGACGTCGGCCAGGCTCACCAGGAGGTCCACGTTGTCCCGCAGCAGTGACTTCTTCTCCAGAGAGCTGAAGGAGAGCGGCCGGACGGTTTATTTTAGGGAAGCGGAGGGAAGGCGGCCAGCTGGGAGGAAACATCAAACCCATTCTCACCAGATAGTGTTGATGGCTCTCTGGTTGTCCCCGGCGTGGATGAAGGCGTACGCTTTGATCCACACAGAGAGCCAGTCCAGGTTGGGGAGATTCTGGATCACATCCATGGTCATGGAGGCGACCTCCGCTCCTTTCACCGACAGAGAGAGAAGACCTGGAGGAGAAAGAGAGAATTTCAAATATGCTACACAATTTTAACAAAAGGAATACATTTGTTCACATGACAAGACAGTAATAAATAAATAAACATGGGGTGCCGTCGTCCTCCAACTACTTCCTGTCATCTTTGTGGTTTGCACCAGTGGCAATGTCCGGTTGATCATCATGTGAGACATGCGATGTGAAAGAAGTGTTTGCATTGCAGTTTTGTAAAATAAACCAATTTTCATATGGATTAAAAAAAAAAAAAAACTTGCTTCGAAACTCGTTTCCATCAAGGAAATGTCAGTGAGTCTGTGTTTGTGAATATCTGTGCGTACCGATTATGGCGTCCAAGGCGAGCGGACACTGTCTGAGCACCTCTTTGTAGCTCGTCACGGCCGAGCGTTCCTGACCGGCTTTCCTGTACAGGTTAGCCAGCATCATGTTGATCTGGGGACAGAAAAAAAACATAGAATCACAACAATATCAGACAGTATTCCGCAAAAACATTAAAGCAACAATACACTCAATTTATTATTTGTTCACATCATGAGCTCTGCGGCATTTCCTATTATGCAACTGCATTTCTGACAACAACGGTGTTTAGATAAAATGCTGCTTTTGTCAGTAGATCCAGCTGAACTTTAGATGATAAGCTCAAGTCCAGGTTTCTGTCACACGAAAATCTGGACTCATGCTGCTCTGCCTGTCGCTGCGTTTCCGTTACAAACGTGTCGATATTTGTCGATATTCCACAAATGCCAAGAAAATAAAAAAACGATTTCACAATTGCGACGATTCCATTAAATAAGCAGCTCGATTAAAAGAGACAGAGACGTGTCCTTGTTAGGAACAACTCTACCTTTGGAGTCCTTTGTCTTGATGGGATCCCGTCCAGAACAGCGATGGCGTCTTTATCCAGTTTCAGTATGGTGTAGCATTCAGCTATCTTGTACTTTACCTCAATTTCTGACGGCAAACTCTGAAAGAAAAAGAAAATGCAACTAATAAGATTCTGCTGAAGGTCACAGCAGCCGGTATGGCTGTTATAATTTAATTAAGAAGTCAAATATAAGATGTATAAATGCAGCATGTTCCATGACAGAGAGGTTCATTTAAAAGCTCAAAAGAATAAAACGGCACAAATCCGCTGAACTCCTTTCACCATTCCTGTTATGTGAACGCCAGGCTTATAATACACTGGGTGAAACCCTGAACAATACACAATAAGGTGCCAACAAAACAAAACTAACCTGTGCCTGGATGTTGGCAGCAGCTCCACCAGTCGATGTTCGAACTTTGGATGTTTTGTTGAGCACCTTCTTCTGCTGCAGAGCCATGCTGTATTTGCAGGCAGCATTGCGGTATTCCTTATCATGGAAGATGGCATCAGCATGATAAACCAACAGCTGGTACTTCTGGGCCGGTGAGAACAGCTCTCTGGAATTATACACACACAGATTACTTTAGCAATGAATCAAAACAATATACTAGAATCAATGTTAAACAATTAAAACCGACTATATATTTATATGACATAGGAGAAAAGCAACCAATTCGGTCTATGCAAGATGCTGCCAGCATAATAAATACAGTAGCAAAGAGTACAAGTTATTTTTATTGTTTTACTGCTGTCTGTCTTGGTAAATAATTATTCCAATCAGTTAACGTAAAAATAATCCACCGTAAAATATGAGGACTAAAGGAGGAAGATGGAAAAATATCAACGGAATAAATGATAAACGACCACGGATGTTTTAACTGCTAGAAACATCGTTACATTTCAGAGCCTACATACGACTACATCTTGGGACCTACATGTGCATCCGTGATTTAGAATCATTTCCCGACCTAATTTCGTGAGGTTATAAACAAAACACAACTCTGTGAAAGATACGATCATTACTGTTAACCGTTGTTGACTAGTTAGAGTCACCACCAAGGAGAGAAAACATGACAATGCTAGTGTTGAAGCACACTTATCAGGAACTAGACGGGCCCCACACTGATATTACTCACGGGTTATTATTACTCATCGTCAGCAACAAACTGCTCAATATGCGGACATTGGAGTAAAGACCGGCTGCAGCCATATCCCGAACATGATCCACTACATTCATTTTGGAGAAAAGCAAGGGCTTGTTGAACCTTTCCGTGCCCAGTTTAAAGTTTCAATCAGTAAACAGCTAAAGGTGGCTAGCATCGGATGTATTAAATATGGCGCCGCACAGTCTTCCTTCCGTCTACTGCTGCCTTCTGGTACACCTAAGTAGCTCGTCTTTTTCTACAGCCGCAAAAATAATACATAACGTCCTAAGTATTTTGTTGACTGCAGTTTGCAAACTATTTTTAATGCCTTTACTTTACTACCGTTTTCTTAAAGTTTTAAGGTTTTGTGTTTTTATCAATGCTTTAGTAACGGAGTTGAGGTGTTTTGTGATCGTTCCGATAGATTTAAACGCATCTGAAAATCGTTAGATTTTTGAGCGAAAGACATTAGCTAAAATATGTAAAACGCTCCGAAAGAAATTCGATATAATTTTCTGTATCCTATTTTTATTATGTATGATATCTATATTTATTTGGTAACATGTCTAAAAAAAAATTATTCCAAAGTACACGTTTAGTTGTAAGTAAAAAATAAGTGAATTTTAACTCCTCGCGAGAATATAATTATATATTCTACTATCCATATTTTATCCCGTGTTGAGTTAAAATTCCCTTATTTTTGTACCCAACAGTAAATGCAAAAAGCCAAAAATATGAAAATGATGAACAATGCTAATCCCTCTGTCAAAACCTGCACCATGTGTCATACTAATCAAGAGTGGGAAAGGTTTAAGAGAGCTGGTTTAGGATGTGCAGAAAACACGTTTTCAGACAAGAACTTGTACATTTTTGAGAAAACATTGTTTTCTGGGCATATAAAGATGCGCATGCGCACACTTCCCATCCAGCAGATGAATGTTATGTCTAAATAGCCAGCAGTTGGCAGCGCAGCGCCTCGTTTCTGTCCCAGTTTTAGCTCTGGTTTTCCGAAGGTGTTTGTCTACAGACAGTGTTTTCCCTCGGGTCCGTTCGCGTACCATGACCGAACAATCAGCATTACTTCTTCGAAAACAATTAGCAGGTAATATAACCATTAGTCTTGACGACGAAACAAAGGTTATGTGTGTAACCGCTACGCTAACGTTAGCTTTTCTGTAAGCTACAAGGAACGCTGTTTACGCCATAGGACTGAGCTCGGGGAGCTAACACAGCAGCATGAAGGGTGCCTTTATCAATACACCTCAGCGTGTTGCTAAGCTGCTTTGGTTAGCTAATCACTTTTACGATTCAACACATAAATGTAGAACTAAAAATGACAAAATAACCACCTAAACTAGTACATACTCGTACCGAGAACCCTGCTAGCTGCTAGCTAGTTTGGTATTAGTTGTCAGATAGAACAAAGGAATAATCAATCCAAGAACATCTCATGCCTTGATCACTAATAAGGCTAATTATAGTTGCAAGTAGTCCGATCCTTCTATCGGGGCACACGTTATTACATCTGTAAACAATTAGTAGAAACCAATACACACTCTTATTTTACATATTTAAGGTCATATTCCATGTATTAGTCTGTGATGCTGTTAAATCTATTAGTTTGACGCTTGGTATTGTAACCAGTTTATTTGGAAGGGCATGTGATTTTTTTTTTTTTTTGTGATGATGCCGAACATTTGGATCTCTGCTGAAATGGAGCTGGGTAACATCTATAGAAAAAAACATCTACATTTCTCATCAGTTAGGCTGTTTAAACTCTGTTTCAAATATAGGGTACTCAGGGCAAGGTTTATAGATCAATAGGATACTAATTTAATTTCTAGTTGGGGGTGGAGGGCTATTTCTGCTATATTTTTGCAGAGCTTACAGAAATGGGGTTTAAATCAAACTAACATCATTTTTAAGGGCTGATGTATTTTTCCCTCATTGCCCAATATGTCAAGATATACTTTCATTATAATTTTACTAGTGGTGCACCGATTTATCTGTGCCAGTTTCCTTAATTTTGGGAGAAAGGTGATCGACCGATTGTTACATGTGAAGCCGATCTTATCCATCGATGTTATCAACCTCAGGAAAGGCCTAAAAACCAACCACTGTGTTTTTCTTTTCTCCCATTAGAGAGGTTTGACAAACCTGCCGCCCAGGTCATGTCTGTACATTTACAGTTAACAATAGTCACCCCATTGTTGCCAATTCGGCAAATTTCTTGATATATTGAGCAACATTTCAGACAAAAAGTTGGTATCGACCAAAATCGGAATCGGTAAGCTAGGCTTTTTAAAAGATCGGTAATCAGCCAGAAAACTGCAATCGGTGCACCCCTAAATTTTACTGTATCAATCAATGAGTTGACGTAGATCTCTTCACTACTGTGCACATCTGTATATTACCTCAACACTGATTAACATTTTTAATATTTCTTAATATTTGTCGGATGTTTGATGCTCTTCCTTCAAGGTTCCCTTTAAGATCTGACTTGCCAAATTTAATTTTAAGTAGTTTTGATACATTTAATGAGGCAAAAAAAAATCTGTTTTGTCCATATCTGACCTACTGATAATCTAGCAGAGTCAATTAAAGTCTTTAACCAAATTATCATGGCATCCATATTTAGCATTCACAAGCTGAATATCATTTTGAAAGAGTTTGGTGTGGTGTGAAATTAATGCTCGGCTGTGATAAAATCTTCTTTTTAAACTTTTGTAGTAAAGCCATACAAGTTTACTGTTGTCTTTTTGCGGACTCTTTTCAAAACTAAACTTTTCCATCTCCTGCCAGAACTCAACAAGAACCCAGTGGAGGGCTTTTCAGCTGGTCTGATAGACGATGACGACATATACAAGTGGGAAGTTGTGATAATTGGTCCACAAGATACTCTTTTGTAAGTGAGAAAATATTTAAATAGGGGGTTGGGAGGATCTGACATAATTATTTATTTTACATTTCTTTTTTTCCTTTCGTTTTGCAGTGAAGGAGGATTTTTCAAGGCATACCTAACCTTTCCCTATGATTATCCGCTACGGCCACCAAAGATGAAATTCATCACAGAAATTTGGCATCCAAATGGTAAAGACATTTCTCAAGATATTATTGTGTGGTTTGTGGCTAAAGATCCAATCTGTTTTCTTTATTTAAAGCTGCAGTGTGTAATCCTTATTTTTTTATTTCATATTTGTTGAAATTGTCACCATTTTGAGACAGTATGGTATTAGACAAGTAATATGTTAAAAACAAATCTAGCTCCTCAGTCTTCTCCCACATCTAGATAGAAACAACCAATCAGAGCCAGGAGGCAGGTTGTAGCTCTGCTCATCCCCCTTTTGTCCCGCCCCTTTTGCTCTGCTGCTCTGCAGTTAGCATATCCTGTTGTGAATCCTTACGTTAGGAAGCATGACCACAAATGACGGTGTGTAAATGGTTTTCATGTAACTGTAAGTTGTTTCTGTACCATTAGCACATTTAGCAATGAGTGCATAAGGTTGATTGATGGCACTGAGACACTCCTCCTGGCTCCGATTGGTTGTTTTTGGTCGGGAGCGGTGCATTTCTTTAGACAGCAGTAATAACTCAGGGAGGAGGTGGAGGAGATCGACTTTTTTACAGATTGTCCTTCTCATGTTATGCTGTCATGACATGGTGACAGTTTTAACAAATACATAAAAAAAGATAATATTTTAAAATAAAAGTTACATACTACAGCTTTAACAGTTCTCATCTCTTGCTCCCTCACAGTTGCAAAGAACGGGGACGTTTGCATCTCAATTCTGCACGAGCCAGGAGAAGACAAGTTTGGTTACGAAAAGCCAGAGGAGCGCTGGCTTCCGATCCACACCGTAGAGACAATCATGATCAGCGTTATCTCCATGCTCGCAGACCCAAACAGCGATTCACCAGCTAACGTGGATGCTGCGGTGAGTCGCGCTACGTTTCCTTCCCGCTGTCCCCCGCATCGGTATTTGTCTTCAAAATCTCATGAACTCTGTCGTTAAGGAGGACTGATGCCTTGTCGTTTCAATAATGCAATGTTGCTCCCACAGAAAGAATGGAGGGAGGATCCTAACGGAGAATTCAAGAAGAAGGTGGCTCGCTGCGTAAGGAAAAGTCAAGAGATGGCGTTTGATTAGGGGGGTCTGCTGTAAATTCCAGGGTGAGCAAACTGTTTAGCATGACTCTTGCATAAACCATGACATCGAAAAGTAATAATAATCTCTTTAACAATTGCTTCTGTGCAGTTAAAGGAAATGCCTTCAGCGGGAAGACTTCAGCAAAAAGGCTTTTGCACCCTTTGTTTTGCCAGTCAAAGGATTCGGTTGGGCCCCAACCACGTTTCTGTGAATGGTCTGCCAGTTGAGCCAATTTGAGAACACTACCAGCGAAATTATCCTGTTTCCTACCTGGAATTGTATATTTAATTTAATTTATTTTGGGAAAAAGAAAAAAGAATGATGTAAGATATGTCACTACTGTAAATGAACTTGCTTTTTTATCTGCTGCTGAACAGTTTCTACTTTATACCAGGTTTCTTATGCAATTTAGATTGTGTAGACCGAAAACAAAAGCCTGTCCTCATTAGGTCGCCCGTTCGTCCTCCTTTCACCAACCCCGGCCCGATTGTCGTCGACCCGACACGTTTTGTTAGTGGGTGTGGTTTATTTTCTTCCAACCCGTTGTCGAATCACCGTTGCCTTTTTGTTTGGCGTCACTTTTTCACAGTTGGATCTTTGTTTAAAAAAACAGGAGAAGTTTTCGTGCGACCTTTGGGGTTTTTACGCGTTTCCTGAGAAACTGCCTCCCGATGGTGTTTTTCTTCTAATACCGGCGCGTGTTAGAGATGTTCAAAGCCATGCCCCTCCAATGTGCATAGTCTGTTTAGATAGCTCTATTGTTGTTCATTCTTTGCTGGGATTTTTTTTTGTTGTACAACCTACACATTAATTTGAGTTATTCTTTTTAATGATATGTTAACTCGTTGAGGTGTATCAGATGGTACAGGAAGGTTTGTGCCAACTTCTCAGGATCAGGCTTCATGAAGGTGTCGATTAGCAGTCAGTAAGGTGGATCCCTAGAATCGTCCGTGAGTGATCGTAAACTCAGATTTGGAATAAATCATGGCCAGATTTTTTTTTAAAAAGAAGCAGCTTAGATTGTGAATATTCTACATGTGGTGAACTGGTTCTTACCTCATGTTTGACACACAGCTAATTTGAGCGGGTTTATGGTCAAGTTCTTGATCGGTTGAGGAAAGGCTCGTGATTTTAGAGGTTCCATTGTTCTGTTGGATTAGTGGTTGTGTTTTTCCACGACGCTTTTGGTTTTATTAGTGTTCAGATTAAATCACATTCACCTCTGGATTTAGATTCTTGAATAAATCTCCTTTCCTTTCTTCTGTCTAAAGTTTCTATTATCATGGAACATTGTTGGGTTCCATGATTGAAGACGTTAAAATCCAGTAAAGTTTAGACACGTTCTCCATATTTCACTGAGCACAACCTAGAAAAAAAAAACTTCAAAAATCATATTCTGGTTGGTAACAGACTGATAACAGACTGATTAACATCCACTGTGAGGAACACTTCAGACAGCTGACCAGACGTCAAGGAGTTAAGGTTATGTTTAAAATAGGAAACCTCTGTTGGTGCGCTCTGGCCACTCGTGACATGTACAGTTCATACGTATATACAGACATAATGGTCACATCACTGCTGTCGACATTACCATTTTCACTTGAGAACCTTTCCGACCCACCATGACCTCCTCTGACCGGTGTTCACTGTATTGGCACGGATGCGGTGCGTTTTGAAACGTCATTAAGCAATACCCTCTGAAAATGGTAATGTGTCCAGGTAATCCACCGAGGGCGCCGCTATTTGTTTCTTGTAGGTTGCTGTTCGATTTTTTTTTCTTTTTCTTTCTTTCTTTTTTAGTGTTTTGTTCCATTTTGTGTCAATGCAATGTATATTGGACATGTTGCTCAATAAAGTGTGTAAACCGAGTGGCCCATGTGGTACTTTTTGCTTCATATTAGGAATGCGAACACATTCGGGGGTGAAAGCATGTCAGATCTCCGCTTGGCCATTGGAAGCTAGTTAAAGAGTCACGTTTCAGGAGCAGATATCGACGGCCTCTGATGGGAATTGTTGGGATTGTTATGATGAGGAAGCAAGTTGCATTTGTGAGGCACCTGGAAAAAGAAACATCTGTTTAAAAAACAAGTCTGGTGGCATTTTGATAAGGTGACCCAGCAGCAGTTGGGTTAATGTAAGTTCTCTAGTATTTGAAACCGATTTCTCATTAAGTTCATTTGCATCTCTGCTGAATCTAACAGATGTGCAGAGGGTGAGTCAAATATGTATTTGTAGACTGACTTAAAATGTGACGCTCAAACCTCCAAGTCACAAAGGACTAGTTTGCTGTATCCCCACATGTAAACCGCTGTTTAGATAAAAATGGAAGAGTTTAACTGGTCTATTGTTATATTTAGATTTTTATTAAAGTTATAATCACTTAAAATGGTACTTAAATTATTTTTATTTGATTTCATTTACATTGTATATCTATATTATTAATTATTCCTATATTTGTATATAGGACTATATATGTAGGAATATATTTCCATAATGTAATTTTTCAGGACATTCTAATATTTTGAGATTTATCTGTACATGGATGGCCTACTTTTCAGGGTTTTACTCAAACATCTTTTTCTTTCACTTTAAAATTGTATAATGTGAAATACCAATAAAATACAATAAAATTTTAAGTTCCAGAAGTATGAAAGGTGCTGTTTTCAGATTAATAACCTCTACAAAAGATATCATGATAATCCTGCATTTTGATGTCTTGAGAAATTAAATTACACTTCTACCTTTGCTTTATCAACTGTATTGGTGATTCAGAGCTGTCTCCATTCTTCTGTTCCAAAAACTATGAACAGATGACAAATACTAGAATTTAACACACTTTGTTTATGATGCATAGTAGTGGGTGGTGTTATTGATTTGTGTTAATAAAACCCATAAATTTAAGCCACAGATTTCCCTGGTCTCTTTCAATGTTATTCAGTTTAAAATTATGCTACAGGCTAAACTTAAACTGTAATGCTAAGATATAGAGTTAATGTGTGTTTAATCTAAAATATGAGCGTCTTCTGCAGTCACTGTCGTTATTGGGTTTGTGGCTACAGTAAGTACATTTTTCAGTTTGTTTTTCAGATGTAGGCTGTCTACGGAGCACGTTCTGTGATTCACGCGCCTCTTTGTCTTCACGCTTTTAGAAATAGTTAGCCAGTTAGCTTATCTGTTCGTTACTATGAACTGCGTCATTGAAGGGTACTCTGTGAAAGGTTGTAATAACGCGGAAATTTTCTTTAATTTTTTTTTTTAAATAACTTACTTCAACAGGAATTTTCATTAATTTTATTTAAGCATTAGCTGGCGAAGTTGAACTTAACTTTGCTAAAGTTGTATCTTAATCACGTATCTGAATATCGCAGTTGCTGGGGGTCGTTAAAGACAGAAAAGGCGTTAAAATTGTGATTTTTTTTATTTTTATTTTTTATAAAAATGTATGGGAGTGTAGTGCTGCTAACTATAAACTGTGTTGGCGTTTGTTTCACAGCCCTTGGTAAGGCTATCCATGCTCTGTCACGGATTGGAAATGAGCTTTGGCTGGACCCCATGGTGAAAGGGGTGAGAAATACTAACTAAAACTAGGTTAAAACTTGAGGTTTTACTTAATATATTCCTAAAAAGTGTAGTATGGGGGAGTTTTACATAATGCAGTATGCATTCCCTAGACCATTTCTGACCAGTTTTCCTTTCAGGTTATTTTAGATGAGTTTCACATTTTGTCCTCATCATGTCTTTGTCTCTCGTTCCAAAGCTGGCACTGAGATCAGTCAATTCTGCTCATTCGGCATATGGCTGCTTCCTGTTCTCACCTATGTTCTTCCAGCAGTACAGCTTGGAATCAGCATCAAAGCAGAGCAGCGATACAATCAAATGCAAACTGGTTATGAAGGTAAATCCAGCCTGCTTAATAATAGTTTGTGATTTGTGAAAATACTAAAAGAGCTATTTTAATGTTTCCTTACCATTTCCACGACTTTAAAAGAAGCTGTTGTTCTTAGACAAGTCGGACTGTATTATTTGCCAACACCTAATCCTTTGTAATGTTTTGTGTGTGTGTGTGTAGCTTTTAACCCATAAAATTGTGTGAATACAAATGTCACTGTCTCGTTAGGATTCTTTACTATGCTGCCAAGAAAAATTATAGTCAGGTTTTCAAAGAGAGAGAGAGAGAGAGAAAAAAAAACAAGAGTGTCAATTTGTAGCCCAGTTTTTCTCAGAGGTGGAGAACCATTTTGCATAATCAGCTTAACTACTGCATTTAATGAACGAAAGCAAAAAAAAATTACCAACATGTCCATATATTTAACTTGTACCTGTTCCTTTTACCACACTTAACAGATGAAATTCTTTTTGCAGACGCGATCCTAAGTCCACCAAAATGGATCCCATCAACACCTTGACGGCTCCTAGAAATTTGTGACAAAGGGCAACCTTTGGAGAGTTCAACTCTCACTGGATATTACTCTTTTTATGTTTCTCCAATCCGAACGGTTTGCAAATTCAACTTTTCCAGAAATTAGTGCTACCTTTTTTGAGGACAATTTACATTTACAATAGCCCCAATTTACATGATTTTGGAAATTTTGGGGGAACTGGAGCACCCAGAGGACATCCCCACTAACACTGAGAGAACATACAAACTCCACAGAAAGAAGCGCTTGGTTAAGAACTAAGATCTCTTCTCTGTGAAGATGCAGCACTAACCACTGCATCACCGTACTGCCCTGTTTTTTTGTGTGTCTAAAACATGAGATGCATTTTGAGGTCTTGAAATGGTTCAGAACTTACCTGGACACTTTTTGCTAGTTGTTTTAGAGGTTTTCTTGCTTCTCTTCAGTTTTTGTTGCTTCTTGAGGCTCAAAAACTGTCCTTCTCAGCTCCAAGTTCACTGATAATCTTTTGGTCCCTCATCATTTTCAATGAGTGAGCTTTCATCTCTTTATCTACCTCCTGCTTAAATATTTCTGCTTGCTGTCTTAAAGCAGAAACATCTCCTTCATATGTAATTTTAAGTTCCTGGTAAGAAACTTTAGCCTGCTCCACTTCACTTTGGAGATGTTTTATGGCCTTTTCATCTTGTGTTTTATGTCGCTGTGCACCCTGGAAGCGATTATAGCTCGTCTGAGAGACTCTGAATCAGAAAACTCGTCTCCTGTCAGTAGTTCTCTCTTCATCTCCTTGAGTCTTTTCTGCCCTTGTAACTCGGCTTTTGTATTCTCCAGTTCTCTTTGCACGTAGACTAGCTTTTGGTTCTCCTCAAACCATCTTGCTCTCCTTTTCCAAAAGAGAGCCAAGTCTCTGGATCTCTCTCTGTAACTCAATGGGAGGCGTTCTGTTCTCAGTCCAGCCTTGCAGATCCTGTCCAGCTCTCCATGCTCCATGCTGGGGTCTCGTCTCACCGTTGGAGGAATGTGGCCTTTGGTTCGACATGTTGGACAAAACAATGTTTGTTAAAATCCGTTTTGATCAGCAAACGATCTCAATGTTCAACTTTGAAAGAGCTTTGCGAACGTCTGAACTTGTCAGTAGTGCAGCAAGCAATGACAAGAATGTTGAAGTTTGTTACATACATACAGAGCTGATGACATCACAAGCAGGACTCTAGTTGTGACATCACAGAGTTTCCCTTCATCTTTGGAATGATGATGTGGCATTTACTTTTAAGGAATAAATGCCAGACAAGCTTATTCTGTATATGTCATAACAATTTTTGCAGTTCTATAATCAAGAAGATGAAAATTTGAACTCCTCTTGTCTGTTTTTAAGTCTGTGCTCCCACTGTTTCGCTGTCTGACCTCCATTGAACGCAGTGTGGAACGATGTCACATGTCAGTCAGCACTGCCACCGACCGAGTAATAATCCAGTTTTTCTGCAGACATGGTAGGAAACACTGCATTTGAGACAATAATCTAATTCTACACAAATAAAAGCAAACCTACCCATATTTGTTTCATAGCTATTAACAGAATTCAAAACGTGTGCTGAACCTGTTCCTTTTGCGGCACATGACGTGTTGCATGTTGTGGACACCTGGTGGCAGTGTGCTCCTTTCACCTTGTGTCTGGTTCTAGGTATCATTAAAACCCACAACATACATTTCCAGGAAAGTGAGGCTCTGCAGGCTGTGTTCGACTCACATCTCTGTCCCAATGTGCTGAAGGCTCCTGCCAGGTTAGCACTGGATAATTTATCAGTTTGTCCCTTTGGATCCATTCATCAGTCCATGGTTGCAGGCCAAGTTTATAGCTAGCTTTCTATTTCACACTTTATGCTTCTTTTTACTTTGAAATCAGCACAGAAGATGTGACATTAACACATCTGTGACTAAACTAATTCAAAACCATTAAAATTTGTTTTAATCTTCTCATTTTCATTTGGTTCCTATGATTTTTTTTTTCATTAGACCCTTTTATTGGTCAGTGTAATAGAAAACATTTTTTCTATTACCACCTGTTGGTAATCTGAATATATCCTAAAATACACTTGAAACTGCTTAAAGTTTACAGTTTGGAAATTGGCAATGAGTTGATTGAACAGAAGTCGTGTGATTTTTGCATCTGTTTTGTTCTTTGCTCCTGCAGGCTTCTGATGGATATGGTGGTGCACTTTCCCCTGTTTCAGGAAGAAATCACTCTGTCCATCACTCCAATGAAAGTCACTCTCAGAAACTACCAGCAGGGCGGAAAAGGTGTGCTGACTTTGTCATGTCGTTTACTTTAAATTTAAAAAATGACAGAATGTGATGAAAGTTGCGACAATTTTGGCATTATGATTTAATATATATATACAGACATGGACAATTGCTCCCCCCCATAATAAATTCACCTGGCATTTTTGATTTTTTAAGTTACCCAGAGTTTCTCTGAACTTCTACTTACTAATTTAGAATTTTCTTTTTCTTTGTAGAAGACATATGTCTTGAAAAAAAATAAGCTATTTTCTCTTAGCCTAAATAAAGATCCATGTTTTTCTTGCCGCCACCCAGACTGAGCAGGACAGTAAGGGAAGTGAAACTACCTAAGTTCACCGTTAAGAGAACCAGAGCAAGGACTGGCATCTTGGGTTACCACATCTCCATGACGACCATTAGACTCTATTTACATGCCAACTGGTTGTTTTGGGAGGTTCACCACACCACGAAGAAGGCTTTTCAGTCCTACCACGACAAACATAAACATTTGGCATTCTCTTAGCATGAATCATGTGCTTTGGTCAAAAGAAGGTGTGTCTGAGTGTTTCTATAACAAACACTCCAAGCGGGTTTGATGTGAAACGAAGGATGAAGTTGTGGGTTAAATGAAGCAACAACTGACAGCAAGTGGTAACAATATTTGTCAGGGATGATTTTTATCAGAAATGTTCAGTGTAGGATTATGCTACTGGAATGAAAGAGTAGTTTAAAGGGGCAGTACAATGTGCTTTCTACATAGTGTCATTTTTATAGTACAATCAAGTAGTTAGCTTCAGCTGTTATAAAAAATGCTATATGTCATGACTTAAAAGAAATTTTACTTTGTAATTTAACGCCTTGAAATTGGGCCTCTGTCTCTTTAAGAAACTCCTGCTTTTTCTGAAAAAGAAAGAGCATCACAACATGGCATTCCTAAAGCCATGTTGTGATGCCTTTAGGAAGTCATCACAACATGGCTCCTCTATTAACTATTTAACAACGTTTTTACCAGCGTTTCCTTCAGAAGTAGCTCTTGTGATGAGCTCAGCAAATACACAGTTCCAGCAGGTGTTTGCTAATTACTGCTGGCTAGTCTGAAGGAGTTGAGTGGGGGAGGGCCGCTTTGCTCTGTGAGGCAGAAGCCTGGAAGCTTGGAAACTACAGCTTGGAGGAGGAGCTTCATTCTTGAAGGCGAAGCTAGGTCCAATCAGGCATTTTGCACAACTGAATGGTTGTCATGGGAGATTATAGGATTCCTCAAACATGCATGAAAAAAAAGCACTCCAGCTATGTCTATAATGAGGGAATAATTTTACAATATGATGTAAATCTAAAAATAAAAAAAATGCTGCTCCTATAAGTTTCTATGAAGTTTTAAATAGTTTTTTTATAAGTGTCTAGAGAGTCATCGAGACAAAGTTACATGGGGAAGCTGTTCCTCAGACAGAAAGTTCCTGCCTCCTTCAGTTTCTTCAATATGTAACTGAGGGAGTTGGATTTATTTGTGTGACAGGTCCCATGAAGACGACGTTCACTGAGATGTCCTTACACCCAAACGAGTTTGACTACTTCCAGATGGGGCTGGACTCTGACATAACCTTCTGTCTGAAGGAGCTGAGGGTAAGTGAGCTATTTTAGTACCGTCTTTATTTTGTCACTTGAGTATGTCGTGTGTAGCTTGGATCTGTGTGTTTATGTGCTGCATAGTTACAGCATGTGTGTGTCTGGCTCATCAGGGGCTTTTCTGTGTCAGAGGTGATAGTTCTAGTGTCCTTTGCGCTAAATTGTGAATTTATTGCAAATTTTTCTCAAAAATGATCAAAAACATTTGGCTTAAGAGATATTAACTCACACCTGCAGGTGGCAGTATTTCTAAGTAGCAAAATGTCCCATTTACTGTCATGCCTAGTTTTAGCTCAAACAGAGAGGCTATAGTGACGCACCTGCTGAACCACTGAAACATGACAAAAGGAATCATTTACACAATCCAGTTCTTCAATCCAAACCGATTTAACTCAAGTTGTTGACTCAGTAATGTGAGTTAACTATAAAACACAGAATCTAGGAGATGCCTGTCATTTCCTAAACAGGAAAATCTAGAAAGACAGAATGGTCTGTCATAGTTGTTTTTTTTTTTTTTTTTAATGAATGAGTAACTGTTCATGTTTCATTTGATAATTTGAAGGGACGTTCTTTGTTCTGGTCCAGTTAGCGAGACCTGACCTGCATTACCCTTCACCGCTCTTGTCCCCTAATGTCTTGGAATGTTTGTTGAACCCCCCGCTGGGAGTCTCTCCTCATTTTCCAGTCTCGCCATCTTCTGGAGTCTGGAAAACTAAGCTTTGAGTCTGAGTTAGTCACAATTTCAAGAATTGATGCTTTTTCTTTGTCTGTTATTGCTACAGTCATGGCATGCACTCAGAGGAGCGTGTCTGAGTCGATTGTTCTGTTTTTTCAGGGAATGTTGTCCTTTGCGGAGTCTCGCAGCCTTCCAGTGTCGGTTTACCTCGATGCAGCAGGAAAGTGAGTCTCATCATGCTGTTTAGATTAATTTGCAACCATATCTGAAGATACGGAGGTATTACTAGGCCATTTCAAAAACCTCTTTGTCTCTGACTACTGGGTCTGGGCGTTTCAGCAGTTTTCTCACTGTTTGATTGGCTGTGGTAAAGTTGTCCCTGTCTGCAGGCCTGTGTGCTTCTCTGTGGAGGACATGGTCCTTGAAGCCACCGTGCTGCTGGCAACTGTCACGAACTCTGACAGCAGGGACCATTCTCAACCAACCGAACCCCCGACCCCAAAAACACCCAGGTAACAGGTATAGTGTCAGTAAAACCACTGACTGAACAACCCAGCATCCATCAGATTTGTGTTTTTGACATTATTCTGACCAGATTTTGTCCTCATCACATCTGCGCCGCTTGCTGGTTTTCAAAATCTGTTTGTCCTAGAGAACATACAGTAATCGCAAAACTAACCATGCACCTTGAACTTTATCTTTTAGGGTATGAGAGCAAAAGAGGGCTGAATAAAAATATGAATAAAAAATGCATGCCACACTTTCCAGAATATTTTAAGAACTTTTTTTCCGTCTACTTCATCATTACTACAACCCTATATTGATGTAGCAATAAAATTATGTTCAAGTTTGTGATTGCAAAGTGATAAAATGTGACTTTGAAGGGGTTTGAACACTTTTGCCAGATTCTGTAAATCAGTCTTCACTCTTTGACTTTATCTGACCTTCACTCTTGGCGTTCCACCAAGTCTCATCGCCCTCATTGGCTGTTTTTAGCCCCCTAATAGGGTGTGTCGTTACTGCAGCCGGTCTAGAGTCTGTGAGTGAGAAACTAGGCCAAGCGTAGGTTAGAAGCCTGCCAGTGAGATGCTCTGTAATCCGCTCAGCTCCTCTACGCTCACCCGCTCTGCCGGTGTCACCAGCCTGCCTCACTCTTTTCCAACTCCAGCTGGTTGTTATTACACAACATCTAATTCAGGTCTTGTACGACGGCGAATTAGGACAACAAAAAAAAAAAAAAAAAAAGAGTAAATTTCTGCCAGGAAATTTACTCTTCTTTTTTCCAGTAAATTGCACAGTGGCGCAGTTGATAGAGCTGTTGCCTTGCAGCAAGAAGGTTCTGGGTTGCATGTTCTCCCTGTGCATGTGTGGGTTTTCCCTGGGTACTCCGGTTTCCTCCCACAGTCCAAAAACATGACTGTCAGGTTAATTGGCCTCTCCAAATTGCCCCTAGGTGGGGTGTGTGTGTGCATGGTTGTGTGTCTCTGTGTTGCCCTGCGACAGACTGGCGACCTGTCCAGGGTGACCCCGCCTCTCGCCCGGAACGTTAGCTGGAGATAGGCACCAGCAACCCTCCTGACCCCACTAAGGGACAAGGGTGTAAAGAAAATGGATGAAGAAATGAAATTTCTGCCAAAAAATTCATGAGTTTTGAGATCAACTTCAGAATTTTTTTAGAAAACAAAAAAAAGGAAATTTCTGAGTTTGAACAGTAGAAAATTTGCAATAATTTTTTTTGACTTGGAAATTTTCAGATATTAAAATATTTTTTTTTCTAGAAAATTTCTTATTAATCTCAAAATTGGTTGAGTTTTTTTTCTAGCAAATTTTTGACTTTCCAAACTATGAAATTTTCCTGTTTTTTCCTAGAAAATTTCCTAGGTTCATCTCAAAATTTCTTGAGTTTTTCTAGCAAATTTGGATAAATGTGGCTAATCGGTATTGACGTCGGATTATTCAGGAGCGATATCACAGTTACAAGTCTCACAATGCGGAGGGTTGTTTTATTTCTTGCACTATTTAAAATGCTGTACTTCAGCACAGTCAGGGGTCAGTGACTGGTTTCTTGTCAGCCTTTACTCTGTCATTAACTTGTTGGACATCTTCCTTATTTTCCACATACCTCGTCACACTTTTCCAGTTTAACAAGCGCCTGTCCTCAGCGGGTTCAGTGAGGATCCACATGCTCATGAGTCAGACTTTGCTGACACACGATGGCTCTCTGTAAAAGCAATTATTTTGCAGTTACGCAGCGTGGACAGACTGTTTAGTAAGAGTTAAACGTATCCTGTGGTGTTTTCAGGTGTCCAGCTCAGCCTGTGGCTGTGTCTCAGGGACCAGGCAGCAGGAGTCGCACCGTTCCTGATGAGCTGATTCCGTCCAGCCGCGGCATCCCTGTAATCAGCTGTCCCGGTGCAATGCGTCTCTCTGAGATCAGGGAGCCGACCTGCCTCAGGGTAGACAGCCAGGAATGTAGCAGCTCCTCCTCAAGCCCTGCATCCGCTAAGGTGACGAACTCTTCCTGTTTGATTAGATTTCAGTTTGTTCTGATATTTTTCCTTTTACTTGGACCATAATGGAGACGTTTGACATATGGCTGTAATTCCTCACCTCCCCTCTGTTCAATTTTTCTCTCCTACATTTACTCTGATGCTTTGCTTTATTCCTCTGTCATACAGTTAGAGAAGTCAAACTTTTTTAAGGGTCACATCAAGATCAAGAAAGTCTTTAAAGGGGAGGTGTTATGTGTTTTCCAGCCACATAGTGCCATTTTACAGCATAGTCATGTAACCATGTTACCCTCACTTGTTATAAAAATGGTGTATAAATCAAATATGACTTAAAAGAGGCGTTCCTGACTTAACACCTTGAAATTGGGCCTCTGTCTCTTTAAGAAACTCCTGCTCTTTCTAAAGCTCAGCCTGGCTAATCAGCGTTAGCCAACATGGCTAATCTATTAACATCTTAATGTTTTTACCAGTGTTTCTCTGAGAAGTAGCTCCCATAATCAGCTCAGTAGATGCTCAGTTCCACCAGGTTTTTGCTAATTCCTGCAGCTCTGAGGAGCTGCGTCTCGCTAGGTCCACCAAGGCGCTTTGAACAGCTGAGTAGTTGCCATGGAGATTAAAAGATTTCTTAAATATGCATGAAAGAATCAAAGCAACAGTCCAAGTATGTTTTTGATGAGAGAATAACTGTATCAAAAAAGACTTTTACATGAAACTGCCCCTTTAAAGGGCCGGCTGTAGCGTAATGTGTTGATAAAAAAAACTATTAAAATATGAATATGTCCCTTCATTCAAAGATAACTTATTTGGAATTGAATAACATTTTAATCATCATGTAATTTGGCTGTATACAGATAAAACTGAAGTGATTTGATCTATTATAAGGTTCTATTTGTAGAGTACTACATAAAAGCTTATTTTGTTCGACATGCTCCATCACAAGTTCAGTATTAATCCACACACCCATTTTAAAAATGTTTTTTCTTTCATAGTTATATAATCATGAGTTAAGTAAAATTAGTCACTAAACAATGGCTGATCAACGACTTTGAATGTGCAAAGCTCAACCTGAAGCTTAAGAAAAGCTGCATTTGCAGCTAATTTGTTTGGAAGATCAGAGAAGGAAGTCGGAGACGCTCCTTCATGTTTTCAAACTTTAATTACACAAAGTCAGAACTTGTAGTGTTTCTGGTCCTGAAAAGTCAAAGCTCTGAAAGATGCAAATCAGGGTAATTTAGAGACATGCAAGGCCCAAACCACTGACTTCCCTCTCTTGCTCTTATGTAAAGTTGTGGCTAGGAGCCTTTTTTTCTTTTCTACATGCCTCTCGTCTTCTGAACGTGCTCTCTGCAGCTCCTATATGCAAACTATGACTGTCAATACATTTAAACATCTATGATCCAATCAAACTGCTACACTGACTGGCAAAATGTGGTAAAAGCCTGGATCTTTTTTTTTTTTTTTCTTTTGAGTGTTTTTGTAATGCAAGTGGCAGAATTAGTTTCACACGGCTTTAGAAGCATTTTGAGGACATTCCCCAACATGTTACCAGCTAACGGTTCTATTTTCCCTGTCAGGTCTGTTTCCTGCTGTTCAACGCCTTGTCCTCTCAGCAAGACGGAGATGGTGGTGCTGCCCAGCTGCCTGTCCTGGCACATTACAGCGATGAGGAAGAAAACACTGATGACTACCATCCGAGAAGCCCTGCACTGTGAGAGATTACACAAGTCATTCTTCTGAACTTGTGATTTCATTTCTGCTCGAAACAAAGCAATGCTTTCACAGAGTCAGAACGCTGAACTGAGTATCAATCTGCCGCTTAAGATATTTAGCGTTATATTAACAGTTTCTACTAAGCTTCTTTTCCAATACCTGATGTCGTAGACATGGCAACCGCTCTTAGTTTTGTCTGTGGTAACATGTTAGCATAAAGCTGCCACACCCGCCGGTATTGGCAAACCAGCCACCTGTGGAATGTAGGAGGATGTTCGACAAAATGTTTCCTGGATTTGATGTTATCCTGTTGATCCACAGCAACAGCCAGCAGGTTTACTAAAAAAACATACCAGCAAACAAACAACTTTTGTAAACAAAATATAGTCAAAACATTATAAATAAATATTATCTTTATTTAAATATTTTACAGATTTCAAATTTTTCCCCCCAGAACTCAGATCTGCATTTAACTGTACACCGTATATACACGCTCCGGTCGACCGAGTGTGTTTGAAAGACGAGACTGAGAGGAAAAGCGTTGGTGCAGGTGCGAGTCATGAGCCAGACGACTGGGAGAACTGAACAGCTTGAGCCGACGCGGCTGAGATTTTCCAACATTTATACTTTCACAATTGTATCCACCACTGTCATCATCTTAATACACCCAATTCTGCAGCCCTTATCGTCAGCCCCGGTGTATGGGGAGGGGAAATTAAAAAAAAAAAAACTTGTTTCATTAGTGCAGATTGTAAACAAATGACAAATTCACAGGGACGGTTTTCTGAAGCAGGGATCATCACTAGTCCCGACATCCTGACCTAAACACAGTGGTAGATTTTAAGAAGACAAAACAAAAAAAAGAGTATCTTTAGACAGCAGAGCTGTTTCATCTCTATGGCTACTTTACAGTTTCAGGGCTCTGTGCTCAGTTGGGTGACTAATAGAGGACATGTCTGCCAGTATCAACATCTCCTGATACAAGGCACGTCATAACATCTCAACCTTACAGTGACATCTTACTAAGTGTAGGTAGAAAGTCGCAGACACACACCTAGTGCAAATCTTTGTGGCGTAATGGAAACACGACGACCATCGCTATTAAAACCTACAGCAGAGGGGAGGAGGGGGAAACTGAACCACAGCTTAAGCTACCCTGAAGCAGCGAACAAAGTTACAAAAATACTTTTTTTTGGTCACCCGACCAACTTCAGCTTTTTTTTTTTTTTTTATTTTTTTTTTTTTTTATTTGTGGGGTTTAAGGGATGCCACCCCAT
>NW_015113543.1:261458-272931 GCF_001443285.1 Poecilia latipinna | reverse complement strand
TCCCCCAAAAAGCGAAAAAAATTAAAAAAATATTTTTTTTTTGGCACCCCACCCAATTTAGAGTTTTTTTTTTTTTTCTTTTTTTTTTTTTTTTAGCTGTGTGCGTTTAAGGATGCCAGACCCATTAAGTCCAGTGGATGTGGAGTTAGTCCGGCGCCTTGACATCCAACTCAACAACACCAGTCATCCGTCACACTCGCATCCATACACACTTCACACAAAATTACTGTCAAGACTTCACCAGCAGCTGTAAGATTAAAGGGAGGACATCGGTTTGACAAATAATGTGCGTTGCATGCGTCCAAAGAGGCTTTCTGACTATAAATGCTCCGTCCCGCTCGGTAACGAAACATGCGCTGGACTCCAATCGCACCAGTAAGAAAAAGGCAGCTGCCGCTCGATGTGAAATCTTAAAGATGAGCCCGCCGACAGGTGTGTCATTGTCACATAAACTGGGGTTTTTTGTAGACTCTGAACACACCGTCTTGTTTAACTTTTGCTCCATGCTCCTAGAAAACACTCCACAACTTTCCATGAAGGTCTTGAAACATCTACAAACTGCAGCTTGGTTATTGAGCCCTAAAGCCGCCATTCTCTCTGTACGCCTAAGAACGTTTTATTCCCTTATGGAGACTCGGGCGGCAGCCGTTGGCTACATCCTAGCCTGGACTTTCTCCTCACCCCAGCCTCCCATCAGAAAAGAGAGGGACTTGACCTCAAACTGGATGCTTCATTTCCAACCAATGACTACTGATCCTTGGCAATGGGATTAGCAAGTGAGCAGTGGAAAACTACAAAGATGCCAACAGTCCAACTGAGACAGAAGTGTGTTTTAGGCCTCTCGTTTGCATAATTTGACCTCTATCTGGCGGTACTTTTTATGGGAGAACAAAAAGGGCGTTTGGGTCGGCTCTTCAGCAGAGTGGATCCTGTAGATGTGGAGGAAGCATCAGATGTCAAACCTACATCCTGGCCAGCAGGAATTGAAGCAGTTCATCGCTTCCAGAGGCAGATTAGCGACGTCCCGGCTTGCAGGTTCTAGTCTGTGTATTCTGCCACGATGGACAACAGCACTGTGATGTCGTCTGGCTTTCCTCCTGCACAAATAAACAAAAAAACAGGATGGTGGTAGATAAAAATGTCTAAGCCGTCACAAAGAGCAAATGTTAACGTTGTGTGACATTTCTCTGGAAAAGACACGACTCATGTTGCACGTAGAAAATCAGCAGAGGACCAAAATCGGCCAATTTCAATTTGACTGTCCCTGACTGATGAAAGTAAACGTACAATACTAAGCAGTGTCAACAACACTCTTCAGTGTGAATGTGAAAAATTTTATTTTTAGCTTTGGCGAGATGTTTTAAGTAAATAACAGTTTTCTACAATGTAGTGATACAACTGTGGTTCATTTAGACTGGGGGGGTCCAAAGTAAAATCAAAAATTCCTGTCCCATCCCACTCCTGGTAAAATGACTCAGACTCCTGTGCCACTCCCATTTTTCTTCTTCATTTAGTCTGTAGGCTGTACACCAACTTTCATTTGATCTCCTCATTCCTTACAGGAAGGTGAGGTTGTTTTGAAGCGATCAGATTGGTTGATATGAGTTTTATTGCCTGACTCATGAAATATAATAACTCAACCAATACCGTCGCCAAGCAGTCTTACTGCAACATTGCAACACTGAAACTGTGTAGTCGGTTGCAATGCTGTATATACTGCAGCTTTAAACTACAAAATAGTTTAAAGCTATACCGCTTTAAAAGAAACCTACCTCTGACATTCAGTCCGTTGTCGCATGCAAACTGTGCAAAAGGTGACATGTAGTTGGGGTCATATGCCAGTACATGAGCTTGCTCTGCGATGCTGCGGGCCGTCTGCTGAATGCTCTCATAGTTTGAGTTCTGAGGAAGCAATAAACGAACAAAAAGAAAGGGAAAGAAAAAAAGTGAGCGTTAGGTTTTTCTTCTGGATTCAGACTCAGCAGCAGCAGCAGCCATGTTTGTCACTTACCTTCAGTTTTTTCAGCTCTTGGAGGATCATATAATCAGGCATGTTGTCGAACAGCCCATCGGTGGCGGTGAGGATTATGTCACCTAGCTGCACGTCAAAGGAGGAGCTGTCAGCAGATTCTGGGCTGCAAGCACACAGATTCAGACAAGGAATACCGTCAGTCTAGTCTTTGATACTCTTTAGTTTCATACAGAGTACTACAAACTAGTTTGTAGTACTCTACAACATAGCTTCTATTCTGGGGAAAAAAAAAATTCAGTTGCGTCATTTGTAATTACACAGATTCACCTCGGTTATGAAAACATAATCTCACTTTAAAAGTAAAATGTATCCAAGGATCTTAAAAAGAACAGCGTGGTCTAGTACAACATCAAGTGCTTTGATTGCCAGAGTGGCAGAGAGACTACCAGTCTCATGTTCGCTTCTTGGCAGATGCTCCCACTCTGCTGCAAACCCGCCACACAGTTATGAATATGATTCAATATAAAAGGTGTCTGGACTGCATCAGGACACAGTGAGACATAGCTCCCAGGAACAACCTGCCCTGTGCTGCATTATCTATGAAGTGGGGGTGACAAAAAGGCTCAGAAGGGGATGGTGGGATATTCAGTGTTGGCAGCAATGGATGGATATGAAAAAGAAAAAAACCCTGATTATTCTCATTTTACCAATACTCTCTAAGGCTAAGTCAGTTTTCATGAAGCCAGAAAGAACAAACCACGTTAACCCGATCCTCATGTTCAACTGTATGCAGATAAAATCATCATGAAGCAGAAACAATAACAGTGTGCACAGCTTCCTAATAGAAGGAAAAATGGTTGATATAAACGTCACGGTTTAATATGCAAAGTCTGACTTTAATTCGGCGGATCTTCGTGTTCACGTATTTCAGCTTTGACCTGCTGCTGTTACTCAACTAGATGTTTGATCTACTGTTGAAGAAACATCTGCTGGTTAAATCTTCAGTAAGAAGACTGAAATTCCCAGATCATAGGACAATCCCCTCATTTCCTTCCCTCAAGTGATTTTGGTAAAAAAATTAAAAATAAAGATATTGGCAATAAATGACTTGGATCATTATTTTAGGGAGGCGATGATATATATAGAATATTCACTGAACTCCGATCCAGAACCACACAGCATTCTGGGGGATGTAGGCAGAGGAAAGACTTGAGCCACTGAACCGCTCAGTACCAGACAAGCAAGGTGAGTGACATCAACTTACTCACTCTCTGGTTACCTAGCAACAACTTAAGTAACACGCACAGCAGCAGTTTAACAGCATCAAAACTGCTTACAAATAATAATAATAAAAAAATAAGTAAAAACGGCTTGGAGTGAAAACTGGAAAGGTCACGCCACTAGTTTGAGAAAATTTCAAATATTTAAAACAAACTAATCAACAATTATCAATGTACTGAAAGGAAACGCTTATATCAGTTTTTCAGCCGTATCATCCAGCCCCAGCAGAACAAAAAGACGGGTAGAAACTAAATCCAGCTCCATTAGAGTCACTGAAAGCCACGCAGCCCACCTTTATCTGTGCTTCACGTTTTGCCAGTTTTCTAAGAATCACCTTTAAAGAGTCTTAAAAATAATCTGGTGGATCAAGGATGAGCAAATGAAACGGGAACTGAATCCGCTGGCAGCAGGACCGACTCTGGACTCTTCGTTTTGCCCGTCATCAGCCCACACAGACTTTGACCTGGGTAAGAGGGAAAGCTTGGCAAACATCCTGATCTCCACTGACGTCTGCAGCGCTGCTGCTTGGCACGCCACAGCAACGAGACCCCGCAGCACGTGGCCCCTGACCCGCCGCTACAGCGCTACATGTGGGACACGCAGGCTAGACCGAAAAGCTCTGCTGAGCGGTTCCGTTCAGATAATCTCTTTTGTCGCGTTTGCAACGCATACCACCTATTAGTTAGCAGGGTGTCGAAGGCTGCGCTGCAGCAGCAAAGTCCCAACAAGTCTTGAAAAAATGCCAACGCCTTATAGCTCTCTCGCTTTTTACAAATCCATGTTAAAATGCAGCATAAAAACAACATGGTGCTGCAACCAGTAAGGAAAGGAAAAACTAGGTGTTAAAAACTAAAGGAAAACAACATTATGCAAAAAAAGATTGCCCACGCAATATTCACTGAGCAGAGTGATTTTCTCATTAGCAAAACTTCTAAGCTGAAGTTTCGGTCCTCCAAGTAAAAAACCAAAATCCAGAGTAACAAGTAACCTATGATTCCTCATCAACCCCCAAAGTCCAGATCAGAGACACAGATGAAGTCTCAATTGTCAGTGCCAGTACTACTATTAATATTAATGCAGAGAAAATCTGTGCTGACTGTGTTTAACCGTTTTTATGTAAGGGAAACTATGGTTAAATTATGATCGACAAAAAACATCACGATGCAGTATCCAATGAATTTTTATCCAGTTTGTTTTTACAAAACAAAACAAAAAGTTTAGAGTTCTTTATCAGCCAGTCTCACTGTAGGTCATCTTTTTGTGTAGCACATAATGGACACAGGTGAGGTGCAGCTTGTGCTGGGCGGCTCACCTGTCGCTGAGCACGGCTCCCTCCGCCCCGGGAGGAGCAATGGACAGCTGGAAGGGTGTGTTAAAGTAGTGCTGCTGTTCGTCTGAGCGGTGGACCACCTCCCCGCCCCGGACCACCAGGAAACCCGAGTCTCCCAGGTTGGCTGTGTGCAGCTGGTGACTCTGCCTGTCCAACACCACGATGCAGGCGGTGCTGCTACCTACAGACAGTCACACACAAAGTCACTTCTATAGAATTTACAAACAAAAATGTTGACCAGCATTGCGACCACTCCTAAGAAGAGATGAAAATAAACTCTATTGGCTGTAGGTCAGTTCTGTCCAACCTGTGGCCCCTGAAATGATTTTGATCGGCCCTCTGACCACAAATCAAGAATGGTAAAATAGGGCAATATAGAAAATGCTGAAATTTAAATTAAATTGTCTGTTTTTCCATTTAGTAAGGCAACAGTCTGAAGTATTTTTTGTGCATTTTGGAACTTTAAGGATTTATAGATTTCAGAAGAAATAGTGTTTATTATTGAGTAGGTGAAACTAAAAAAAGAAAAGTCACAATAAACTTACTTTTGCATTGCAAATTGAGTGAATTTTGTGTCCCGCAAGTAGTTTAAATTTGCCAGTTTTGGTCTCAGGGGCAAAAAGTTTGACCATCACCACAGAATCATACGGAGCCGTCTTGAGGCATTGAAGATCAAAAGTTATTAAAAACTTTTTTCCCCTCATCAAAGGTGAATACAATTTTTTCCAGTACAATTGAACTTATACAAGAACTTATTCAATGTATGCCTTTAGGAGACAAATTAACTCACTCTGAAATTCACAATTTTTTTTTTTCATATTTATATATATACACACACACATTTTGGTAAACTCCCCTCTGCGGGAGAGTGAAAAGGAGGAAACCAGAGTTGTTCGAGCAGGCTGACAACGTGAGGCCACTCCCTGCTGGTGATTCATCCGGAACACCAAAATATTCTCTCTGGGATCAACCTTCAAACTCCCCCAGCCTTTACACGCTCTGACTCACTTTTCTCTGCAGCTAAACAATTACACACGCCGCCTGCCTCAATGGCATCCCTCCGGCTGTGCAAAGGACAGTACAATCCAAACTTTTGTGTTCCCCGGCTCTGCTGCCGGGTTCTCATTGGAAAACTACCGACGTTCGCCGAGACAAAGATCTGTTCCCTTGTCACGCTCCTTCACTGATGTTAGATCGCGTGCGCTGGGGTTTGTTTTGAGGCAACACCATGGAGAAGGAAAGGGATACTGGCTGGGACATTCCTAGGACTTCTTAATGGGATCTGGCTGTTGTGAGTCATAATGCAAAAATCTCAGCCCAGCCAGCAATAAACCAAACAGATGAAAACCGCCTAGGCCCGTATAATGTAGCTCAGATCTAAACCACATGGAAATGTGCTCTTTCACTGTAAGGCGGCGCATGTCTGCACACAGCGGTGGTTACAGTCTGAACCCCCGTCAACTGATGCCAGTGGTGTCCTGTTTCTACACGGTGGGGTTTGTCCTTATTCTGTAGAATAATAAAAACGCCAATACAAGACAACATATTGTCCACGATACCAAAATAAATGTTTTTTCCTGCTCACCCAGTAGAGGCACTTTGTTCTGTAGTAGCTCGTAGTAGCTGGTCGTAAGGACTCCCACCGGGTTGCTGGGGACAAATCGTCCTTCCTTCACCAGCCTCTCGCACGTCTTCATCAGTGTACTGGAAAACTGCGACGGGTCCACACCATAGTCTCTCCAGCCACCAACTCCATCTGCTACACCTAAAAAAAGGCAAACAGGTGAGACAGTTATGTAATCCAAACAAGCACTGAAATGCAAGAAAATAAAAATAGATGTTTGGATAGAGTCAGATTTGTGAGGCAGTTAACATTTAGAGCATTTTAAAATTATTTCTGCTCAGGCTCAGTGAAAGTCCACAGCTGTAGCTAGATTATAGAGTTCACTGAAAATATAGCAAGTTTTTCATTGCGTGTCTATCAGCTTTGCACATCTAAAGACATTCTGATCCAATCTCCACCCACGTTCATATCAAGCACTCGCAGCATAATTCTGCCACCACCATGTTTCATCATGTGTGGTCATTGCGATGTATAGTTTTGCGACACACATTATAAAATCGAAACCATCAATTTTACTTCTACTTCACTTGGTATGTTGTGCGATCACACAAAAAATGCAAATCAAAACATCTCAGCTTGTGGTAGTAATGTGAAAAAAGTTCAACAGGCATGAATACTTTTGAGCAGAGATGCAATTAAATTCTTCAAATTTTAATTTATTTATTAGGACTGATGTGTGTATTGGGTTTTATAGTTTTGCCTTGTAAGAGCTTTTATGGTGGGAATCCAAGATTTGCCCAGAAAGGAAGGTTTCTGGGCTCAAGACACCAGAATCTGTTCTGCTGACCATACATGGACAGTCCCACTGCATCTTCCCACCCAGAGTCAGATAATAGAGAGGAGCCTGCAACTTAAAAAAAAAAAAAATGAAGCAAGCCGGTCCAAAAACAATGCGATTTTGTGTTGAAGGTGTTCCAATTTGCAAGTTAAATCTGGCAACCTGATCAACTCTGCGGGTGTCAGCACATACAATCAGCTTAGGTGGTGGGAGTCCCACAAGACTTAAATGACAGGTTGTCCACACAGATCAAGGTTTCTGTGTCCCAGTGCTGATTCCACAAACAGCCGGTTTGGATTTCCATGCTGTTCAGGTTTCACACAAATTAACCCAGTCTTTATCAAAAAGAAAAGTGACCCTACACGTTTCAACCTGTAGTTACATGCTGTTAAGTGAAGAATGATGCTGCGTGCGTAGCAATATAATTTCTAGAACAAACAAAAGAGCAGACACTTACCCAAAACATCGGCGGACCTGTGCCGGGCGATGAAGCACGCGTCGTCCCCATAACACATCCCTTTCTTCAGGATGCCTCTGCGGAAGTCTTTGCCGAAGCCGCAGCTCGCCGTCACCAGGCTGTAGTCGCGGCTGTCTGTCTGAGAAAGCCCGCCGATGACAGCTCTGGCAACAAGTCTACCGTAAGACAGCACGGACAACATCACCTACGCACCAGCTCCGAACGAAACAAACCGGCCAAGCTAGCAGCTGAGCTAGCTTAGCGTCGATGTAAGCACGCAGTTTGACAGGCGAACCAGGCTGAAGAACTGCTGCTGCTGCCGCCGCCGAAAACAACCACCGCGCATAAAGACGAATTCCCGCCGACAGTAGATGTAGTCTCCCGAAGCTGTTTTTTTTTTTTTTTTTTTGTGGTGCTGTAAGCAGAAAGAAATTCAAAGAAATTGGTTTCTTCATCTGTTGAAGTCCTGCGAGGGTTGGTTGTGAGCGGCCATGCTGCCACTTTGCCTCCGAGACACTGCGTAAGAGAGAGACTGTGGAGCAGCTGCTGTGTGGCCTCAGACCGCACGGTCTTGTGACTGCTCTGACGTCAGAGGTTATTACCAAATCAACGTTTCCTAATATGGAAACACAACGTTCTGTCCTTTATCGAACTCAGGCAGAAGATGTTGCCAAATATAACACTGGAAATCGATGACTTAAAAAAAAAAAAAAAAAAAAAAAAAGGAATTAAAAAAAAAAAAAAATTCAATTAAAAAGAATTTTGAAAAACTTGAACTTGGCAGAATATTTTTCTCCTTTCTCAATGTTCAAAACCCGCAAAACGTATTTTGATGGTCACAGTACGTTACAATATACAACTTCTCTTTGTATTTTCTGTTTATTAGGTTTAAGAGGAATAAAAGCCTTAGAAACAAACAACATTCAATTATCAATTTCCATCCTAAAACACACCGGAGTTTATTAGAAAGATTTAGACATTACAATAGTGCTTGTTTATCGTTTTTAATTTAGCACAAGACTTATTTAAAAATGTGATGCAGTGTAGTCAATTCTCTATGAAATTATGAGTAAATTAACTGTAAATAAAGATTACAGACAAAACTTGTGTCTGTGGCTTTCCTCAATCTTTTTATAAGCTATTAATAATTACAGGTGAATGAAATGACAAAGGAAAGACATAAAATAAACTTGGAAAAAAACAAAAAGTGTGCACAGCTTCAAACAAGGCATTCCTGTGCATAAGTAGCCATATTATTACATTTTTCCTGATTGAACAGTCATATGTGGCAAAGACTAGCTGCAAAATGGAGTGCAAAACACCTGAGGTTTTTCCATGGTGACGTATCAATTTACCCCTGTGGACAGGAAAACAATAAAATATCTTTGCTTTCATCAAGTAGGAGTGGATATCTTTGCGGTATTGGCAGCGTGAAAAATAACCAATCCTTTGAATGCAGAAGATGA
Source organism: Poecilia latipinna (assembly GCF_001443285.1). NCBI lineage: Eukaryota > Metazoa > Chordata > Actinopteri > Cyprinodontiformes > Poeciliidae > Poecilia > Poecilia latipinna. The sequence continues at coordinate 264,023 of NW_015113543.1, read as the reverse complement.
AAGCAGACCAGGAAGAATGCATTTCTGGCCATTTGGTCCCCCCAGCAGTGTGGACCCTCATTTCTTGGCTTGCTTGGTGACCATGTTGCGGGGGGGAGTCACAGGACGGCTGCCGTTGGGCTTCTTCTTCTCAGCTGGTTTTAAAATCTGCAGGAAAAAACAACGCAGAAACCTTTTCAGAAAATAACTCTGCAAATCACCATTTAAATACTACTCCCAGAGTTTCCTAGGTTCAGCACACACACGGGCATAATTAACAGCACTAAGATCCTCCTCCTGGCTCTGATTGGTTGTTTCTAGTTGAAACTGCGAGAAGGCAGAGAAGCTTGATTTTTTTTCATAGATTATTTGTCTCATTCAGTACCATCATGACATAATGACAGTTTCAACAAATATGTACAAAACATAAAAAATTACATATTGCACCTTTAATGAGGTGGCAACAAACGGCAATAAGATTCTATAATTTTTTTTTCTTCAGTTTTTGCAAACATGAATCAAATACTTTAAATATGTGATACAATACAGTGTGTGACTAATGAGACAAAAAACGTCAAATTTCACATAATGACGCCACAGTTTAATGTTTGACGGCCATATTGAATTTTGATTGGTACCCTGACTTCAAAGTGCCATCCTGTTTAGTTCCCCCCCCCAAACAAGAAATTTTGATTTACATAGAATGGAGCAGAGAGCAATATCAGTAAATATTATGAATCCATTTTTCTGTTGTTTATATGGACACGCTTTTACTGCTGAAGTCCAAAAAGAGAGAGAGAGAAAAAAAGTCATTTGCCTTTGATGGTTTATGCCGTAAAAAAGCCGGATACCTGAAAGGAGCACATGAGAGTCTCATCAACGCTCATCATGGCACCAGCGTTGTCAAACTCCCCGCAATAATTCGGTGCCGAGAACAATGTGACGAGTTGCCTCTTTGCGAAAAATTCGTAGCCATCCTCAACAACCTGCAAAAAAGTAAAAAAATTAAAATAAATAAATAAAATCTGAGATACGACAGACAAGATTAAAAGTTCTGCCCTATAAGAACGTAAAAACTGAATCATGTAACTTGTGGATGGTGATAAGTTTCAATATTCCACTAATTGTGTTCTGTCACTAATGTCAAAAGAACACAATTTCACAATTGCGTTGTTTCCATTAAATAAGAAACACAATCAAAAATTAAATGTGAATAAGTTTATTCATGTGACAAGTTATTAAAAATCCTGCCACGCCACCATCCTCCAACTACTTCCTGTTGTCTTCTTCATGGTTTGCATCAGTGGCAACAGCTCGTTGATCATGTGACTCGCATGATGTGAAAAAAGTGTTAGCATTGCAGTTTTGAGAAATAAACCTATTTTGATATAATTAAAAAAAATCCACCTCATCGAAAATGTTTTTTTTTTAATTATTGTGGTTCCGTTAAGCAAATTTATTTTGAAAACGTCAAGTTGAGCAATTATGTGGTTAATAGAAACACAGCTATTGTTTATTTACAGCAAGTCATTCAGCCATGCAACATTCACCAACATTAAGGATTATTTCATGTTCTGCCAATATCATGCAGCCCTAGTAAATTTATGAAAAGTTACTTATCGACTTCTACCTTTAGATGGTGACCAATTGAAGCCCTGTTTTTTTTTTTTTGTTTCGTTTTTTGAGGTTTTCCTGAAACCTACACATTTCAGTATTTTTAATTGATTTTATTTTAAAACCAAGAAAGAAAAAAAAAACATTTTGCTGTACTGGGCACAAACATTAACATACAAAAAAAAAAAAAAAATAGGCCAAAAGTATACGAAAACAAAACGACTGGGAACACGATTTCGGTCTCTACAGTACGCCTGCCAACTCCCTGCGCTGGATCCGATGTCCTTGTACAAATGCGCTCTCACACAATCTCATTTCTGTTTGCTAAAGACAGGGGGCGCTGGAGTTACCTGGTGGGCGCGGCAGATCAGATCCAGGTCGTGCTTGTGCAGGAACTTGGCTACCACTTCGGAGCCGAAGGTAAAGGAGACGCCCCTGTCGTTCTCCCCCCAGCCCAAAACGTCCTTGTCCGGGTCGGACCACAGCAAGTCGCACAGCAGGCCCTGGTCAGGCACGTCAGTGGGACGCATGATGCGTCTGATCTGCTCCATGGACTGAAGGTCAGGTGACAGTCCTTGATGCAAAAACAGGGCAGCGATACCAATAAACAAACAAATACAAGGGCCACGACCTGTTACATGTGGGTCAGTCCAAATGGAACGACAAACTGCAGAGGAAGCGTTTCACAAAGACAAATAAGAGCAGCTTACGTCAAAGACGCATCAAGTTTTCTAATACGCCACAGTTGTGAAAATAATGCACACAAAAAACATAACACTGTGTACAGAGAACAAGTGAAAACAAGAACCTACCTCCATGGCAGCAAAAGATCTTCTCGTCCACAATTGCAGCAATAGGGAGGCAGTTAAAACAATCTGTGAAGGTCTTCCAGAGCTTGATGTTGTACCTTCGTTTACCTAAATTATGACGACAACAAAGGATATTTTAATTTGTCGTTGTGCAATAAACATA
>NW_015113543.1:246987-258895 GCF_001443285.1 Poecilia latipinna | reverse complement strand
CACAAACATTAACATACAAAAAAAAAAAAAAAATAGGCCAAAAGTATACGAAAACAAAACGACTGGGAACACGATTTCGGTCTCTACAGTACGCCTGCCAACTCCCTGCGCTGGATCCGATGTCCTTGTACAAATGCGCTCTCACACAATCTCATTTCTGTTTGCTAAAGACAGGGGGCGCTGGAGTTACCTGGTGGGCGCGGCAGATCAGATCCAGGTCGTGCTTGTGCAGGAACTTGGCTACCACTTCGGAGCCGAAGGTAAAGGAGACGCCCCTGTCGTTCTCCCCCCAGCCCAAAACGTCCTTGTCCGGGTCGGACCACAGCAAGTCGCACAGCAGGCCCTGGTCAGGCACGTCAGTGGGACGCATGATGCGTCTGATCTGCTCCATGGACTGAAGGTCAGGTGACAGTCCTTGATGCAAAAACAGGGCAGCGATACCAATAAACAAACAAATACAAGGGCCACGACCTGTTACATGTGGGTCAGTCCAAATGGAACGACAAACTGCAGAGGAAGCGTTTCACAAAGACAAATAAGAGCAGCTTACGTCAAAGACGCATCAAGTTTTCTAATACGCCACAGTTGTGAAAATAATGCACACAAAAAACATAACACTGTGTACAGAGAACAAGTGAAAACAAGAACCTACCTCCATGGCAGCAAAAGATCTTCTCGTCCACAATTGCAGCAATAGGGAGGCAGTTAAAACAATCTGTGAAGGTCTTCCAGAGCTTGATGTTGTACCTTCGTTTACCTAAATTATGACGACAACAAAGGATATTTTAATTTGTCGTTGTGCAATAAACATACACTAGAGCAGGGGTGGGCAATCCTGGTCCTGGAGGGCCGGTATCCTGCAACTCTTAGTTGTCTCCCTGGTCCAACACGCTTTAATCCAACAGCTGAATCACCTCCTAAGAGCAGTCTGGTTCTCAAGAGTCCTGCTAATGACCTCATTATTTGTCTCAGGTGTGTTGAAGTAGAGATACATCTAAAAGTTGCAAGAGACCGGCCCTCCAGGCCTGGAGTTGCCCACATCTGCACTATAGAAACAGCCAGAGGTGGAAACCTATCTGATGTTTCCTTGGGTTCAGACTAAACTATGATGACAGGTTAAACACAGAAAAATCTGTCACCCCCACCCCCCCTCCATGTTTATTAAATGCATCATAACTAATTTCTCCCACTAGTTTCAATCATAACTTATTCAACCGATGGCCTGTTTTTTAATTTCAGTTAGAAAAAATAAAATAAAAATACAAAATAGGGACAGACAATGGAACGCCTTCATTGTCTGCTGGTACTTGTGGCACATTGGTCTTTTATGGGTTATAATCGTTTTGCGATGGGATATGGGTGTAAGAGGACGGATGGATTGGTCAGTAAAAGCCAGATTAGTGCATCTCTTTCATATAGTTAGAATATAAGAGATGCTTTTATAGTATGACAAAAAATGTGAATAACCAACACTCCAAAGTTATGTAAAAGTTTTAATAAGACTAAAAACAAGGGACGCGTTTTGGCTACATGTCATCGCAAACTTTTGTCTTTATTTTTGTTATTAAAGCTTAATAAAACCTTTGTATAATTTTGGAGTTTATGTAGTTCTTCAGAACCCAACGCTCATTTACTTTCTTCTCCCCTCTGTTTTACATTTCCTCCATTTTTAATCTTACACCAGTCAGTTTCCCTCAAACTGCCTGTACCCTGCCAGAGAAATCGCGTGCCATCGCCTGATTCCTATTTAGCTGCTAAATTCTCTTTGAACACAAAACAGTAAAACACATCTCAAATTCGGTTCAATTAAAACAATACTCACACTCATCGTAGAAACCATATATTCTGTTGATTGAAGCACATTCGTGGTTTCCCCTCAGCAGGAAGAAGTTCTCCGGGTATTTGATTTTGTAGGCCAGAAGAAGACAGATTGTTTCAAGAGACTGCTTCCCTCTGTCCACATAGTCACCCAGGAACAGGTAGTTGCTCTCTGGAGGGAAGCCCCCATACTCAAAAAGCCTCAGGAGGTCATAGTATTGCCCATGGATGTCACCTGCCAGACAGAGGCGTGGGGAGGGGGGGGGGGGTTATTGGATATAATCAATGTTTTGGCATCTGAATCGTATTCTGCCATGTGATTTCATTGCCGTTTAAGATTCGGATTTAACCACACACAATTTTCGCTCACCACAAATTTTGAGGGGGGCCTCCAGCTCCAACAGAATGGGTTGACTGAGAAAGATCTCCCTGGACTTCAGGCACAGTCCACGGATCTCGTTCTCCTGCAGTTGCACATTCTTGCCAGGCTTTGCTCCTCGGACTGTGCCCAGACAACAAACAACAATCAGCAAAGATAACAACTTAGCACACTCACTGCCAAGTCAGCAACACCTAGCGCAGAATCTGGATGGGCAGGTTGGGTGGAACAGGTGAGCAGCAACCTGTGTACCCAAACGTAAGGCAAGACTTCATAGTAGTATTTACAAGGAGTGGCTAATTTTAAGAATTAACATTAAAAAAAAGCAGGTGTTCCAGTGTCTGTCAGACTAATGTCATTTTAGCGACACTGAAACTAACTGGGGGTAAAGTTCACAATTTGAGCATAAATCACTTTATGGCAACTTGTAAATACGGGTATTGTGCATTCTTCTTCGTAAACAGTAACTCAATACAGACAATACGCTTAGCGGCCGATGAAAACCTAATCAGGTCAAACATTTAAGGGTCACAGAAAGTGACGTTACACCGGTATGCGCAATGTCTGTGTGCAAGAACAGTGCGGGGTTTTTTTTTACCTTTGGGAATACTGAGATTCCTAATCATTAAACACGTTTAGTGATAACTTGTGGTTATTCCCCATGAGGAATAAATGCAAGGAAATGAAAAGTAAAGATGAGAAAATGAAGCTAGCTTCCCCATTTACATCTGTTATTGTCACAACAGCATCGAAATTGCCATTGTATTTTATTTGAGATCGTACTTACCTTCTAAAAGACGTTGAATAATACTGTCTATGTTGAGCTTGTCAACATCAGCCATTTTCTGCTTCTATAAAAAAAATCGATTCGGTAAGATCTCGGCGTTAGTACACTTGCGAAAGCTAGCTCGCTAGCTACCCTAGCATTAGCTACAGCCTATTAGCTTAGCTCTGTAAATTTTCCGACTGAGCGTAAAAAAATGTTACTGAGACCCAGTTCGGCTTGTAGGTTCGTTGACAGTCTTTTTTGTGTGAAATTTTAAAAGCTGCTTTTAAATTTACGGATCCCCGTTTTCATAAAAAAAAAAAACAAAACAAAAAAAACGAAACACAGCCACGGCTTTTGTTTTTTAAAAAAAACCGGGGTATAAAAAATAAACGCCAACCGAACTAGCTGTTAGCTAGCGATGGTGTCTCTGTGTTTTGCTCTGCCGCACCTTGAAGAGCTAACCAGCAAACTCCTGGGAGGATGGGGCCGCCAGTGCGCCACTGCTGCCACTGCTGCCCTCTACCGCTCCGGGTGGAGAAAAAGCATCCGGAGTTACAAACTGGACAGCTTAAGACAAATTCTTTTTTTAATTTACATTGATTAAAACTGATGTCTCCATTCTTAATGTCCTTTTTTCAAGATGAGAACATTTCTAGCTTGAAAAGTGCAGTTATACCTAGACTGAGTCTTTTTGGATTTTCAGACATTTACAGTGCTTTGTGAAATAATTTTATACTCCTTGATTTTTTTTCCTCTCATTTTGTTTCATTTCAAGCAACATTTTAAAAAAATAATAACCTTCTGCAGCACTTTACGTTAGTCTATCACATAAAATCCCTACAAAAACAAATTTTGTGTTTGGGTCAAGAGTATTCCTGATGCTTTCTAGTTTATTCAAGTGGCCTTTGGAAGAAATGGAGTTTGAAAAAAACAAGCTATTAATTTTCAACTGGGATGATAAGAAATCAATCTGATTCCTAAAGTGTGTTTGTCATGCTCATATTGATGAAGACTTTGACTTGACTCATTGATATTTTCAACAGGAAATTATACTGTTATTGCCAGAGGGGGTAAATAAAACAGAATAGAAATAGCATTATTATCCCACAGAGGAAATTCAGACGGCAAAATCAGATTCACATACAACGTTCCAAAGGTTACACTTCTTTTCCATGATTCATACGCTAACTATTTTTGATAGTTCTCATAAGCAACTGCAATATCAAATATTTTTGCAATTATTCTAGAGGAATCACAATCAAAAGCAGCAGCTGAAGCTAAAACATATAAATGGACCGTATTCCTTCCAATAGTAAATGTCATAAATAATGATTTCTAGTCCAGACTGCTTGAGATTACCTAGTTTATTACGTCCTGTCAGCTGCAGACGGGCCTGTATGTAGCTTAATGTTGAGTTTGAAAGGACCCCCTGAACAGACATTTTATTGTCTTTGAAATGAGCTCTGTATGTACTCAGCTTAAAGCAGCCGGCGGCCACTTCCTGTTTAATGTGCCGAAGCTTCTCATTCTAGCTAATAAACCTTCTCACGGAAACCTTTTAAGGATACATAGCTTAGCCCACAATGCCCTCCGTTATATTTAGGCGCTCAAAAGACGTTTGCAGTAACATTAGGACTCGGGATGCTGCCGGTGGTCACACTGGCTCTTTTTACTGCCACACTGTCAGCACGGGATTAAAACTTAAATGGCTTCACGCAGCTATAATTAGATATCATCACTGACAATGTGTTCCAGCTGCAACAATAGGAAGCCGAACCACACATACGTCTCTAAATCAGGAAACGGGGAGATGTTGGGCTGGCACGCGCGTCACGGTGCATGCCGCAGTTATTTTGGTGTTAGTTGGACCCTCGTGAATGCTTTCTATTGTACTGTTGTGTTGATGCATATCAAACCCTCCCTCTTTATTCACCCACTTAATAAATAGAAGTTAAACATATACCAAGGAACAATACTTTTCAGAAGTATTTAAATGCCTATAGGAATACTTGTGCTAAATAACAACACAAACACAGACCCCACAGGATTTTATGTTAAAGGCCAACACAAAGAGTTGCACATTTTTAAAGTGGATGGGAAATGATGCAGATCAAATCTGTTTAAATTTAAAAGTGGGGAAATTATGATGTACAGTACTTTGCAACCCCTTGTACTCCCACACCTACGAAACGAATAAAATCCAGTGTAAGCAGTTTCTTTCTAAAGTAACCTCATGAATATTCTTTCTGTGCACACAGGGCCGAATTTATGTGGGTCCCGGGGCTCGAGTCAGTTTTGGTGCCCTGTCAGCTATAGAACAATTATTTTACTGGTGAAAATTACAATACAATAGGCAGGCACCATGACAGAGGTGGGTGACTTAGTTTTATCACAATATTTAGTGATAATGATACAAGTGACAATAAGAACTATTTATTGCTTTTTTTTAGGTAACTGCATGGCTTACACAGTAATCATAGCCCACAAAGAGTTCTTGAAAAACTCACCCCTTTGCAATATGCTTCTTTAGGACACTACTCACATAAAAAAAAGTGTGATTTATATGTATCACATTAAAATCACACTTCTAATTTATTGATATTTATTCATGATTTCATTGAGCAAACACTGGAGAAAATAGTAAAAATAAAAATCCAGACAATATAGGCTTTTTTTTTTTACATTAATTAGAATTTATCGTGACAATGATAAATCAAAATTCTTATCATGACAAGAAATTTATCACAATAAATAATAAACGATGTGATAAATGCCCACCCCTAGTACATGATTGTTGAACTTTAATTAGATCAGTTAGTGAAACCGAGACCAAATTTCTTTTTCAACTTTTTTATTCAGATGTTGATTTTTGTGCTGATATAACTGGACACCAGCTGGATCCTTGAGGCCGACTCCATCTATTCCTGGTCCTTCTCTTCACCGTGTGTTATGATGTGGACCAGGTTCTTGTAGTCTAGGTTTCCTGCTACATCGGGAGGAAATGCTACAAACATCTGTTCCATCTGTGGACAGAAAGTTAGATTAAAAACTGATAGTTTTTTTTTTTTTTTTAAAGTTCAGTCGAGTTTAAACTGCCCAAACAGTCACAGGATGATCGTCCAAGGTAGAGCACCGACCTCTTCAGCTGAGAATCTGTCTGCCTGAGTCGTCAACATCTCCGTCACGCTGCGAAAGTGAGCAGGGAAAATGAGAAAATCAGGCGGCCGCTTCATCTAAAACGTTAGCCTCATACTAATACTCACTAATCTTTCTTTAGTGTTCCTGTTCCCTCAGGGTCAAAGACTTTGAAAGCATTCAGGATAGTCTCCTCTGGGTCAGCACCTGACGAAAATGTAAATAGTTTTTTGTAGGATTTTTAAAAAAATTTTTTTTTTTTGCATGAATGATGATGATGATGATGATGATGATGATGATGATGATGATGATCCTGGATTACCTTTTAGTTTCTCCCCAAACATGGTGAGAAAGACTGTAAAGTTGATCGGACCCGGAGCTTCCTTCAGCATATCGTCAATCTCTTCCTGTTTGACGTTTAACCGGCCTGAGGGAAGACAGAGGTCAAAGGTCAGGGTGGAGTGAAGCGTGGGGCTCTGGCTGTCACAATGAATTTTTTTTACTCATGTTTAATCGCGTTTATGTAAAAAAAATAGTTAAATATTTAATGGATAAGCTGAAAAGTTAGTTCACTGAGACCATTGCAAAGAATCATATAAATGGACACACTTCTAAGATACAGGTTGTTAAGTTGCACAGTAAAAAATTAACAGTAATATTTTGGTTTGTTTAGTGAGTCATAAAGAAAAAAATATGGGTGTTAATTTTTCAAAATCATATATTCATCACTTTGTATGAATAACAAATGCTAGTCATACATCTGTAGATGTCAGCATTCCAAATGGAATTATTTATTAGCTAAATATTTAGTTTACAAACTATATATTTAGCTAGGAAACTACTTAGCTAGCAAAATATATTTAGTTCCCAAATATATTGCTAAGTTTGAGCTAAATATTTAGTTTTCAAACTTTGTTTGGTTCCAAATGAAATATTTAGTTTGCTAACTAAATAGTTAGCTTCACACAAAATATTTATTTCCCAAACAAAATATTTATTTCCAAACTGAACTTTTTAATTTCCTAATTAAGCATTTATTTTCCAAACTAAATATTCAGCTTGTGAATTTAATTCTGACATTTATGAATAACATTGTGAAAACATGACTTTGAAAAATTAACTCCTGCATTCCCTCTCTATGACAGGTTAAATAAACCTAAATATTACTGTTTTTGTTGTTGTTTTTTTTTAAAACTCCGTAGCTTTACGAACGGCGCCCCACACACCCCGTTTTCTCTCACCTAAAGCTGCAAAAGTGTCCCTCAGGTCGTTCTTGTCTATGAATCCGTCTCTGTTTTGATCCATGATGGTGAAAGCCTGCAGGGGATTCAGAAACACCCGGCGTGACTCGAGTGTGCACAGCAAGCGGTCCCTGCGGGGTGCAGAGCTCGGGTCCGGTTCTGCTCACCTCTTTGAACTCCTGGATCTGGGCTTGCTCAAACATGGAGAACACGTTGGAGCTCGCTCCCTCCGCTCTCTTCTTGGCTTTCTTTGGAGACTGCAGGGTTTGACCACAACACCAAGATTAAACCCAAAACTACCTCCGACCAGCAGCAGCAGGACAGTGGTAAATCTTTAATGACCGCAACTAAGATGTGGCTAACAGGTTCAGGCTAGCAAGTTTGGACTTTCGCATTAGCAGTCTCGCTAAGGTCGCTAAAGCTGGATATGGATACAGGCTTAAATTGTCGGCCCAACACAGAAACCTTCTCTACCACAAGTCTTATCATAGTTCAAGTTGATACTTTTATTCACATAAACATAAACACATCAGCCTCCTCACGGCACACTCTGAATGAGAACAACCAAATTTAGTTAAATTCTAGCTATGATCAAAAGTTAAAAAAATAAAACAAAACATGCTTGACTATCCAAACTTACGCTCGCAAACTAATGTGCCTGTTTGCAATTTAAATGTATTAAATGGTGAAGTTAGTCCCATTTTTCTTTAAAGATTAATTATTGCTGACAATCCTACCAAAAGGAGCGTTATTACAAATCCTTCCTCCCAGGATAGACTTTCTAAGCTTCCCTGCTCCCAACAAACTCATGTTTACATCTACGCAGTGGAGAAATTTCTTGTAATTTGAGTATGCTACTTTTTACAACTTTTTTCCCTTAATGTAAAGCCTCTTATTGCTTTCTTCTTCTTCTTCTTCTTCTTCTTCTTCTTCTTCTTCTTCTTCTTCTTCTTCTTCTTCTTCTTTTTTAACTTTAGTTTAATTATGTATTTATCCATTTGCTTTAAACTTGCTGCTGGTAAACCTGAATTTCCCCACAGTGAGATCATAAAGGATATTTCTATCCATCACTTAACCTTTCACCACTGGACTATATATGTTAATTCTGGGCTATATGAGCAGATTTGCTCATTGCTTTTGGGTTTTCTGTTCCATCCCAGGATTACCAGCAGCTCCCCCCCATCAAGACCTCCCTTTTAAAAAAACTTTCTAGATTCGCCCCTGGTTGCCTTCTTTAACTTGACCCACTGTTGTTTTTTTACTGTCATCTGTGCCTTTAAGACAAGCCAATGATGAGTGAGAGGCCGTAGGGGCACTTCCAGTGGGACAGACATTTACTTAAGAAGGATTACAGACTCTGTCAGTTGGTCGTGGAAACATTATTTACTGTTTTGTGAGGAAGGGGGGCTGCAGGGGTCTAGTCTGCTGCCTGCACTTCCATAGTTCCAGGATCACATGAGGGATTATTCCACAGGGCCTGGATGATGACAGGATGCTACTCTGAGTCCTGTTTGATCAGAAAACCCTCACAGAGAGGGATTATGTTGAGCTATTTACATGACTGCCAAGGAACTGTTAAAAAAAAAAAGCGTTGTGAAGGAATGCAACGCCATGACATAATTTTGGATTTGCATGCCTCTCGACAGCTGAGGTCTAATGCTTGCTGTGGATTAGCTCTGGGGCGCTCAGATATCCCTCAGACAGGACCTCTGGCGCCCCAAAATTGTTGCCTTGCTTTTTTTTTTTTAAGATGGTTAAATATGAAATGATGCAGAGTTTGCTGGTGAGCACCAATTTTGACCAACAAAATTGGTGCTTGCCTATTTATCTCTTCTCCTAAGTGTCCTCTGTACAACACTATAATTGAATTTTGAAGGACATTAAATTCTTGCAGTTAATTACATTTCTAACCAAACATACTAGTTTGATAATGTATTGCTTAAAAATGTTTTTTTTTTTTTTACAGTGTTAAATACTGTTGAGGCAAAACCTTTGATTATAACTGTTAAGAACTGTCATAAGACTTGATAAAGTTTCCACGTCGAAGCAGGAATTCAAGTTTATCTTCAGTTTTCAGTAGTTTGGAGACAGAAGTCAAACTTTGGTTTTTAGCCCTGAGGCAGACATTGCTAACGGATGGCAAATTGCCGCTTTTGTTGTCAGGCGGAAAACTTTATATACCACTTTTCTTTTTTAAATCTTTGGATAAAATGTTTTCAGGAATGCTTTATTGCTTAATCACAACTTTTTTTTGTTTCTCTTAAACATAAATGACAAATTAAGAGTAAAATAGCCTTAATACTTCAAATATGACTACAGGATTTAAGTATTTTCTTACTTAAGCTTCTACTGATTATAGCCTAGCTACACAAAAAGCACCCCAGTTGTAACACCAACAAATATTAGTTAAGTTTTTTTTTTATCAATGTCTTCTTTTAACACCATTCCTCTCTTCTTTTGAATATGTTTTCCATCTTATCTCATCTGTTGTCTGTTCTGTTTTTTTTTCTTTTCTTTTCCTGTCTCCAAACTTCTCCTGTCTTTTGTTCGAGGTATCACTGATCTAGCAGATCCAGCCTCTTCCCCAGACAGACAGCGAAGCAATGCTGACTAAATGTGCATCTACTCACCATGTTTCCTTGTGGCTAGCTGACGACCAAGCTGTGTCCTTGCTGCTCTGTGACGGAGTAGCACACTGAACAATGGATAGATATGCTGACCGCTTTCACCCCTGATATATAATGGTGCATGCTTATGGACTATAAATACTCCATGCCTTGTTTAGGCAGCGGTGCAGGTAAGGAGGACTATTCTCTCCCTGACATCGGCCACCATTGTCTGAGTTCATGAGATTTAGGGATAATAGCCAAACGCACATACCCCCATTACTGAGGCCCCAGAATAACAACAGGACATAGCTCTGGCCCGGGAAGGACAGTTGTGTTTTGTGACTGACAGCTGCACTTGATGGGGTCCATCATCCAGCTGTCTGTCCTGTTAGTGGTCTGCAGTGGGCCCGGGAGGGGCTCTTCTTCTCAGTAGCTTGCTAAACGGAACTGTTAGCTGAAGCTCGCTGAGCCCCAATAACACCAGGTCATAAACAGCATACTGCACTGTGGGAAACGTTAGCTGGGAACATTATTCACTTCATTATTCGCCTCATTATATGTCATTTCTGTTTATTCACTCTTCAATTTAGACCAGGGCTGTCAATCTCATTTTCACTCTGTGCCACATCGAGATCACAAATGTCCTCAAAGGGCCGGAAAGTTTTGATAAAACAGCCTGTTAGCTGCCTCTGCGTCCGATGAGAACTTAAGTTAAATAATACTCAAGACCTTTTCACATTGATGTAACAGATAAAAATTGCTTTAATTAATATTTAAAAACTAATAACTGATAACTTGAAGGCAATATGAGTCTCTTTGAACCTGCCACACTGGCTTTTAATACCTTTGCCCAATAATATTGATTAATGTTTTCTTTGTAGCTGCTAATAATACATTTCATTGAAGTTTCACATCAAAAGACATTTATTAGATCTATTTTTTAGTCTTCAGGTATGAAACTTTTTTTTTCCATTTTATTCCACAAACGTCAACATTACACACAAAAAAATTATCTGTTTACAAATATAAAAAAAGTTTTACATTCTCTTAATTTTCAAACCCAAAAATAGAAATTAAACAGTATTTATCATAAATTAAACATATGTATCTTAACATAACATAACTTCTTTTAAAGAAGTTTTATTTCACTGGCTTGTAAAGGCATCATATCAATTGCCCAAAACTAAAAGAGAAAGAGCAAAAAACTTCCAACTGTATGTCATCCAAAACCAGAGGGGACAACTGTCCTAAGATGCAATGCCTCAACAAAAAATAACCATGAACAAAAATCTACAGAAAGAATAAATCAGAGCCACCCTAACACTATATAACCCATCCCAATTCCAACATGGGGGGTAGGAAGGTGAGCAGGATAATGGGGGAGGTTGGTTGGTCAGTGTGGTAGAGTTCTCAAACACTCACATCATCATTCCAAAGATGAAGGAAAACTCTGTGATGTCACAACCAGAGTCCTGCTTGTGATGTCATCAGCTCTGTATGTATGTAACAAACTTCTACATTCTTGTCATTGCTTGCTGCACTACTGACAAGTTCAGACGTTCGCAAAGCTCTTTCAAAGTTGTACATTTAGATCGTTTGCGGATCAAAACGGATTTTAACAAACATCGTTTTGTCTAACATGTTGAACCAAAGGCCACATTCCTCCAACGGTGAGATGAGACCCCAGCATGGAGCATGGAGAGCTGGACAGGATCTGCAAGGCTGGACTGAGAACAGAACGCCTCCCATTGGGTTACAGAGAGAGATCCAGAGACTTGGCTCTCTTTTGGAAAAGGAGAGAGCAAGATGGTTTGAGGAGAACCAAAAGCTAGTCTACGTGCAAAGAGAACTGGAGAATACAAAAGCCGAGTTACAAGGGCAGAAAAGACTCAAGGAGATGAAGAGAGAACTACTGACAGGAGAAGAGTTTTCTGATTCAGAGTCTCTCAGACGAGCT
>NW_015113543.1:243571-244374 GCF_001443285.1 Poecilia latipinna | reverse complement strand
TTACAAGGGCAGAAAAGACTCAAGGAGATGAAGAGAGAACTACTGACAGGAGAAGAGTTTTCTGATTCAGAGTCTCTCAGACGAGCTATAATCGCTTCCAGGGTGCACAGCGACATAAAACACAAGACGAAAAGGCTGCTGCAGAAGGAATTTGAGCAATTGAAGGTAGCTCATATTGTTGGTGAGGAAGCATTCAGGTTACAAATCCAGGCAGAAAAAGAGAAAAGTGACGTCCTCCAACAAGAGCTGGACCAAATCAAGACTCGCTACGAGGAGCTTCAATGGAAACATGAAGCTGCAGGTGAGGGGAACCTGCAGGTCGACATGCAGATGTTTTATGAAGAAAAAATCAAGCAAGAGCAAAAGCTCCTTGAAAACCTGAGAGCTGAGAAGGACGATCTCCAAGAAAAAATGTCCAAGGAGATTGCCTGCCTGCAGGAAACAGAGAACCGTCTGCAGAGTAAGGTGGTGCTGTTTAAGATTTCATACCAAGAATTAAACAGGAGGAATGAAGCAGATGTTTCTGCTTTAAGACAGCAAGCAGAAATATTTAAGCAGGAGGTAGATAAAGAGATGAAAGCTCACTCACTGAAAATGATGAGGGACCAAAAGATTATCAGTGAACTTGGAGCCAAGAAGGACAGTCTCCAAAAGCAACTCACTGTCCTCCAACAACGGTACTGTAGCTGTGAGGTTAATTATAAAATATAGCTGGAAAATCTGAAAATGGAGCTCCAAGACAGAGATGAACTAGGACCTCCAAGAAGAAAAGTGGCCAGGCATCAAGAGCCAAACAGGGAAAA
>NW_015113543.1:214250-239250 GCF_001443285.1 Poecilia latipinna | reverse complement strand
TCAGGACCATGGTTTTAGGCTGAAGGGCTCAAACAAACTTGGGAATTGAGTAAAATGATAGCACCAAATTGTTTTACCTCATGCTAAAACACACACACACACACACACACACACACACACACACACACACACACACACACACACACACACACACACACACACAAAACACCAGCACTACTTCTCAGTCTCTGGATCTCGGTCCAAATTGAGGAAATGAGCATCATTTGGTTGCATCACTCCCGGTGAAGCTGTATGGCAGCCAGTTACAGCATGGCTGCGTGCCTGGGCAACAGCGGCACTACATCATCGTCCTCCATCACAGCTGATGGCTCAGTTCAAGGGGATGGACAGCTCAGAGAGAGAGAGAGTACGTGTGTGTTGCAGCTAACAGATGGACATCTCTGCATGAAGGAGAAGAGGGATCTCAGGGGGACGAGAGCGAAGAGGCCACATCACACACCATCAGCGCGTCCAAAAGCGAGTGAGCCCGGTGGCCTGTTGGGAACTCGTAGCGAGGATCTTCACAGAAGCGCTCACTATAGTTTCTGAGAGGAACACCTGGCATATCAAAGCAACAAAGAGAAACGAGCTTCAAAGGAACGGGGGCGCTTGTTTTAGGGGCCTCTGAGGAGATCTGGCATTTCTGAGTTAGAGGAAATCCTGGAATGCACAAACACACCTCTGATGTTAAACCGGTAAGAGTTTAAAATGCAGGGACAGTTTTTTGTTTTTTTTTTGACACAGGTTTGGTGTGTAAAGTGTAGGGTGGATCTGTGAAACATTTTTCCTTGTTAGATGAATGAAAGCGCAGCTGGTTGTTCTAGTCAGCAGGAAGGAGGAAATTCTACACCGGTGGGGGTTTAAACCTTTTGCCAAGAAAGCAAAACTCATCAAGTTGAAAGCACTTGGGAAGACATAAAAAATTATATACCAATGAAAGTTTTAATACATTTTTTGTCTACTCAATAAACTAAACATACAAGATTTTATTGAAAGTAACAAAACTAATTTTTTTCTACAAGTGTTCTGTAAATTGTCAAAGGTGCAAAATTTTTCATCTCAGCTCAGCAAAAACAATAGGACAAAAAGCATCGGTGTTTTTTCCAAATGCTGTCTTGATCAACAGGCACGGGCAAACCAAATGTGTAAAAGTTGCCAGATGTTTGTGGTTCTGCTTTCTACGAGATTAAGATGAATGCAGAAATCCGGTTTGTAGATGAGAAATAATTGTTTGTTGTTCGAAATACAGTTTTGTTTGATAAAATTTCACCCCCCAAAACACAAGAGTCTCCATTTGCATCGCAGGCCAGATTTGTTCCATCCTAGAACAAGAGGCCCAAATACTTCACAAATGAGACTTAGACTTGGTTACTACAGTAACAGGGAACAGGGAGCATTTACGTGAGTATTGTATTTTTTTTTTGTAGTATCTGTACTTCAGTATTTATTTTTTGGGGGACTGCATGTCTTTCACTCCTCTAGATTTCTAGGAAGCTTGTCGTTACTCGTTCCTTGTGGCTCAGTGTAGCTTTGTAGTCGGCTGTTGCTGTTTTTCTTTGCTGAAATGCTGCTAAACACACGCTGTGTTCCTAACAAGAAGGGGAATTAGTCACAGTAGCCACTCACAAATGGGATTTGGAGTTACTTGGACTACTTCAGTATTTTCAAAAGTAAGTACATCATCACTTTTTAACTTGAATAAACTTTTGACCGAACAACATTTTCTTGTCGTTGAGTGAGATTTGACAATGAGTATTAACATTTTACTCAAGTACTTGAGTTGAGTACGTTGTCCACCATTGCTACAATCACTGGCTTGAAGCTGTTAACTCTCAGACTTGTCTTCTGATTCAGTTGTGGCTTTGGTTTGCCAGATCTCTTCCTGTCAGAGTTTCTGAGTTCCTGATGGTGAAGAAAACTGTACTCACTGACATCTTGATTTTCTTTGCAATTTCTCAGTAGAAAAGACCAACATTTATTGTAGTGTTATGATGGTCTGTCTCTCTTCCATTGTTAGTTGTCTTTTTCTCGTAATTTTTCTAGGAACATGATACTTTCTGCAGTAATTTAGAAAAACTGATCAACCTCCATCAACGTATTTTGTGTTCCACAAAAAAGGCCTTTGTGTATAACCCTGAAATGTACATCAGTTTTCAGTTAGTGGCTTACCTTATCTTTATCCTCTGGCAGGCCACTCCTGCCTTTGTAACATTTCAAGCAGTTCATTAGACTTGAACGACTTGAATTGCAATTAAAAACTGGAAAAGTTAGTGTGTTCTACGACATTAGCGTGAGTCATAAATTTCTTACTGACTTATCTGCACAGCACCTGGCTCAGCGCTGTGTTCAACGTGCTTCACAAGTAAAACTGGAACTGGACTAAACTGGAAAAAATTTGCAAACCGTACAAATAATACCTTGTTTGATCACCCTCTGGTTCGGTTTCAGTGTTTGGTTTTCTTGAGTTCACATCCGACATCAGAACTTGAAATGAAAGGCAGATTTCCTAGTAGGATTTTGCTCGAATGTGCTTGTTTGCGTCGTCTAGCTAAAACTTAGCTAGCAGAGCAGCTGCAAAATGGCTTCTAGCGGAGCATTAGGGCCACACAAGGAAAAACAACGAATAAAATTACGAGAATAATAAAGTTGCAATATTGTCAGTTTATTCTCAAAATATTCTGATTTTATTCTCGTATGATTTCGACTTTATTCTCATTAAATTATGACTTTTTTTCCTCGTTATGTTATGACTTTATTCTCTGGATACATGGGTTTATTCTCGTGATATTAAGAACTCATTCTCATAATTTTACCATTTTATCCTCTTAATTTTTTTGTAGAGTCTACACATATAGAACCAGATGTGATGAAAATGACAGCAGAAGTTAATTCAAAAACAAAATAACTCAGCCAAGCACCTTCAACAATCTACAGACTGAATGCAGTTTTTTCCGTCTTGTACTTTTACCATCCCAGACTGTAGATTTATATTTTAAATAAACGTTAAATTTTCTACCATCATTTACACTTCAGTTAGGCGACAGCCTCCTCCTATATGAGATCAGGAAGCTTTGCATTATTGGTGAAATAACTCCCTCTAGTGGATTTAATTGACATTGCTGACGCAATACACAGTATTAGAGGGTTGAAATTTTTCCCTTTTTATCCCACTACAATGACAAAACTCTTTGTTGCGATTTTATGTGATATAAAAAAGGGCATTAATGTCACGTGACATAAGGATTTTACAGATAAACAGAAATGTGTGCTGTGCATTTGTGTTCAGTTCTCCCTCATTCTGCTAACCCTAAATAAAATCCATATGTACTAATTCAGAAAGAACTTAAATAGAGTCGATCTGTCTGATATAATCTCGGTATAAATGCAACTGTTCTGTGAAAGTCCCAGAAGTTTGTTAGAGAACACCAAACACAGCTGAGGGAGGAAACTGTGCAGACATTTAAAGCAGAGTCGGGACATAAAACAAGATCTGGAAAGTGGAAAGACTACCGCACAGGCTCCATTTCATGTGCAAAAGCCACAGAAACACACCTGAAGAGACGTGGAGCTGTGACTGCAGCAACTCAGAGGGGCTAGATATACATGCATGCCACACTTTTTAGATTTCTGTTCATAAAAATGTTGAAAACCATGCATTGTTATCCTTTCACTTCACACCAGGACACTGCTTTGTGTAGGTCTGCCACATAAAACCAGAGTTAGGTAGTAACTAGATACATTTACTCAGTTATATTTGCTCGTTCTGTTGTTTGTGTGCATTGTTCCTGTCAAATAAGCTAATAAATGTAATTGAGTATAATGTTATGAAGTATCTCTACTCTTACTATAGATATTTTTTGGGGAAAAAAGTTTCTTCAGCGTCAATTTATTGCTTTGTAATTATGTTATGTGTATTAATTTTATTATTATTTTAGTGTTTAAAATGTGTCTGATGATGTCTTAAAAAATAAAATAGCTAAAACTACAAGCAGACTACAATTCTTCGATAACGTTCATAAGTTCTCCTTCTGTTCACTGTTTGGCCCAGTTGAAAATCGAAGTGAAAGGGAGAAATCCCAGACTGCTGCAAGCGAGAATTTATTCGAGCGGAATCGGAAGAATATGACCGGGTTGTCAATCTCTTTTCCAGCCTTTTACTCAATCCTTTTCTACTTTTACTGAGCAGTTTCTTGAACGACTACTTTTCACTTCTACTTGAGTAAAAATGTGTATCGAAGTCGCGCTATTCTTACTTTAGTAATTTTTTTTTTGAGTTCTCCATCTCTGCATAAAACCCCCCATCATACACTGATCACTGGACGTGACGAAATGCAACATTTTTCAGAGCTGTGAATACTTTTGCTTGCAGACCTATTCTAAGCCACCATCTTTTTTTCCGAGTAGCTTCGTCATGTCCTGATGTCAGTTTTAAACCATTTCTTCAGTTTAGTTTTAAATCCAGATGCCTTCATGACTGGACTGTTCGGGCTGTTGGCCAGACAGTCGTTTATTATTCTTTCTTTTTTCTTTTTTTTTTTCTTCAGCTGCTCCGGAGTCGCCTTGGAGGATGTTTGGAGGTGGCGAGGCTGCAGTCCCCGGCGTGGTGGGGGTCGTCTCCTCTCCAAAACAGGGGCGTGGTTCTGCTCCCGCCTGCCTGCTGCCTGGATCAGAACCAAGGCCAGCGCAGCATCAAAACTCCCAGGAGTCCGGGCGGGACTCAGGACCTCACATTTCCTCCCAGAGCTAATAAATCTGGTGATGGATATGTGTGACCTCCTGGTCGGTGCTCCGAGATATATAAATAATCATCACCAAAACACACACATATAAACAAACAGTGATCCTAGTTTTTCAAAATTCTACTCTTTTCAACAAAAAGCTCATGTTCTTCTTTAGCCTAATTGTCTAGCTCATGACTCAGAGCAGCATAATGCGGACCGGAGGCGCTGAAGGCGACCGGGTTCAGACTGCCGCACCACCACACGCTCTGGCTGCGCACATCGATCCCATTTAGCATTCTGCAGGGCAGCAGAGAAAACTGCAGCGCCAGTGGACAGCGTCGATCATAAAGCGACATGAAAAGGTAAAAAAAAAAAAAAAACATATCTGCGATTTGACTTCTAGATCATCACAGTGAGATAAGCACCCCACTATAATATGAAAAGTTTGGCAAAAAAAAAAAAAAAATGGAGAGAACATCCCGACTGCAAAATGTGTGCGTGTTTGTGTGTGTGTGTGTGTGTGTGTGTGTGTGTGTGTGTGTGTGTGTGTGTTCAGGAACTGCAGTGTAAGGTGGGAATAGCTGCATGAGTGACTGGGAGTCTCCCAGGAGGGTGGAGGCTTTCTGCAAAGGCCCGCAGGTTTCCCCCCCACCCGTCTTCCGCTGCTGCTGCGTCAAATGATGCGCCGCAGAGCCCCGACTATAAAAGCACCTGTCCGGGCCAGACATCACTCGCATCTCACTTTCTGTCCTTCCCGCGCACTCTCCATCACACACTCCTGAGCTCCACACACATACGCACACATACACAAACACACAAGCACACACAGTTGCGCTTTCTTTCTCTCTCTCCTCTCTCTTTTCTCTTCCCCTGAAGTAAAGGAAACATGAGTTACTCCAGCGACATTTACAGCAGCAGCTCCTATCGCAGGATCTTCGGAGAGGCGCCCCGGTCAGGTCGTGTGGGTCTGGCTAGCGGCGGCAGCCCGTCCCGCCTGCACTCCGCAGGATACCGCAGCAGCCACCGCGCTTATGGCTCCCCTTCCGCGGTCTCCTCCGCCACCTACCGCAGGACGGCGGCTCCCGGCCGCGTCTTCTCCTCCATCCAGGATTCCGCCATGGACCTGACCCAGTCCACCGCCGTCACCAACGAACTCAAGATCATCCGCACCAACGAGAAGGAGCAGCTGCAGGGCCTCAACGACCGCTTCGTGTCCTTCATCGAGAAGGTGCACAACCTGGAGCAGCACAACAAAGTCCTGGAGGCCGAGGTGACGCTGCTGCGCCAGCGTTACAACGAGCCGTCGCGCCTGCACGAGCTCTACGAGCAGGAGATCCGCGAGCTGCGGGCGCGCGTGGAGGAGCTGACGCACGAGAAGAGCCAGATGCACCTGGACTGCGTCCAGATGAACGAGACGCTGGAGCGCGTGCGGGAGAAGCTGGATGAGGAGAGCAGGCTGCGCGAGGAGGCGGAGAGCGCCCTGAAGGGCTACCGGAAGGACGTGGACGACGCCACCCTGGCCCGCCTGGAGCTGGAGAAGAAAGTGGAGTCTCTGCTGGACGAGATCGCCTTCCTCAGGAAAGTTCATGAAGAGGAGCTGCAGGAGCTGCAGGCATCCCTGCAGGCAACGCAGGTACACAAGAAAACTTGCTAAAAAGGAAAAAAAGAACGTGCAAAGAAAATGCCTACAGCGATAAAAGGTTTTGAATGCGGATGAAAGGAGATTAGGGTGAAATTAATGGGCTAAATTAACTCTTTGGGTTCCGTTTTCCACACATTATTCTGGTTTAATTCAAAACGAGCATTCGCCAAAACAGTGTTAAGGTCCCATCGACGTCCAGTCTTAGTATATATCGGCGTTGTGACGCACTTTTTAATATTCCCGACCGCGCTCCGAGTTTACATCACATTTAGAATATTTTACACGGTCTTTACAATGACTTTAGCTTAGCTAACCACCAAAATCATGCGTTATTATCCTGCTCGAGCGACCAGGAAGAAGGCGACCAGGTGAGGTCTAAGTTGTAGGAGTTTTGAACACATTTTCCTTTACTGAGTCCTTCACTATGAGCACTGCTGCACTGGGAAATTGATGACTCTGCAGTTCCGTTTCAGCACCACGCGCTGTCCCGCCCTCCTCCGAACTAGCGACCTGCGCTGCAGCAGCCGCGCGCGCCGCGTCACGCAGCTCCTTTAATCAAAAAATCGTTAACTTGACACAATCAGTTTACAATTTACATGAATTTTACCATTTTCATATCCTGCTACGTCGCGCGTAACGTTCTATATAATGAGACAAATAGCTTTAAAAGTTGTTAAATCGATAAAGTAACAACGAGGGAGATTTAATAAGTGGTCGTACTCGTTGATTAATGTCAGAGGGTTTAAAGCGCGGATACAATCCGGAATAATAACTGGTAAATCCAGGGGTGTGGTCGTCCTCTGGGACGACGGGGCGCAGACTGTGTGGAGTATGCGACTCCATTTCAAGCGACAGCAGCACAGCTCAGAAATTTACAGATGAAAAAAATTTCATCTGTAAAAATTTGCCTAGTTTATATATATATAAACTAGGCAAAATAGTCTAGTTTTGTCACAGGCAGAATGTGACAAAAAAAAAGTGACAATATGCGCTACAGTTAGCTAAATTAGTCAGTGATTAAGCAGTAATGGATGCTGGGTAAATTAGTCCAGTTTTTACATTGCCCTGCAGGGAAGGGATGATAGCTATACAAGATGTCGACTGCAGTTTTCTGCAGCAGAGGGAGTTTGAGTCAGCAGCCCATCCATCTGTCCTGCATCAGCTCAGTGGATCAGCATACAGCTCACCTCATGCATCCTTAAACAGTCACCTGGGATGCCTCCACACTGCTAAAATGGTTGAATTTAAAATGTATGTCTTAATCCTGAGGTTTGATGTAACAGTCTCTGAATGTATATTTTCAAGTGAAACTAAAATAGTTAATATGATTTTTTTTTATTTTATTTTATTTTATTTTTGTTTTTAAGAAAAAGGCATAGGCAAAGTTATGATTTAGTATCAGTGACTTTGAAACATTTTACTTTCCTAAATGTTTGAACCTGAAATCAGTGAAATAACAGCTATGAAGCAGTCTGGTGATTCTTTTTGGGGTTCAGAGTTCATGTTGCAGCTGGGACTTCTTATTATTATTCTCTTTCCTTCTTCAAGGTGTCAGTGGAGATGGACATGAGTAAACCGGACCTGGCTGCAGCCCTGAAGGACATCCGGGCTCAGTACGAGAACCTGTCGGCCCGGAACCAGGTCCAGGCCGAGGAGTGGTACCGCTCCAAGTTTGCCACTGTGACAGAGGCTGCCACACGCAACCAGGACGCCATCAAGCACTCCAAGGAGGAGCTGAGCGAGTACCGCAGGCAGGTGCAAGCCCGCACCCTGGAGATCGAGGCCCTCCGGGGCCACAACGAAGCCCTGGAGAGGCAGATTGGCGAGATGGAAGACCGTCACAACAATGAAATTGGAGAGATGCAAGTAAGTGAATTATTTATCGCTTATCGAATGAGGTGAGTTCGTAAAAAGGCAATCACTTAGCAACATAGATTAAAGCGTTTTATTAAGGATCACTTAACAGCTTAAGTTTATTGTCAGGGCCTGATTTAAGAGGATATGGGCCCCTGGGCTGGAGGCAGTTTTGGTGCCCTATCCACTACAGAAAAACATTTTGTATTAATGCAAATTACAGTCCATTAACACACAGTCTTACATATCAGCAGGTATTAAATGATGCATGAAAGGTCTAATATGTCCCCCGGCCAATAACTCCATGTTGTTTCCAAAGACATTGGCCATAATTTCATAATTTTGAAATACTTGAATATTGTATTCATAAAAATACCCCAAAATGAATACAACTCACTTGATATCTGCTTGTCAGTTTTACATAAAGTACAGTGTTTTCAAAACACACCTTTGTAAAAATAAATAAACAGAGAAAGAAAAGAAAAGTCTTTGGGACCCCACAAAACATGAAGCCCTGGGCTGCCGCCCTTGTAAGCCCTTTCTAAATTATGACCCAGATTTCATTCTGTATCTGTGGTTGTGTGCAGGACACTATCCAGCAGCTGGAGGCTGCCCTGCGGAGCACCAAGGGAGAGATGTCGCGTCACCTGCGTGAATACCAGGACCTGCTGAATGTCAAGATGGCCCTGGACATCGAGATCGCCGCTTACAGGTCAGATTAGTTTCCTTACAGGGAGAGTGAACCGATCCATATCCCTTACAAAGCATTAATGGTTCCTTTACATGGTTTATTGTTTAGATAAGAACTTAAAACAGCAGGAAGTAATGGTTGCAGGTTAGCGTTGTATTTGTGAGGATGGATTATTCTACAATACATTTTTTAAGGTTCCTACCAATTAAGTTCAGTATGTAAGCCAAGTAGAACTGATTTCTATTGATTGTACTTGTGAATTATGTGATCCTCCCATTTTTTGTTTTTATGTGATGTTTTTTATTACTTGAGGTGATGTGTGGTCCGGTTTTGTTCAGTTTTGTCATTGTTCTCAACTGAAACAAGTAGTGGCCCATAAAAGCAAAGACCTGAGAGGCAGTGTGGAAAAAAATCACAACAACAACAGTTCATCAACAATTAATATTTGGCTAGATGCTGTGGAATATTTTTGGGACACTTGTTCTTTCATTATTTATGATATGGTTTGTTTATAAGCTGCTTATCAGTTGTATTTTCCAAGCTTGCAAAGTTAGATATGAATTTGTAATTAATTACAATTGAGACATCCTGGTTATGGACACAATTTTACTTTTACCTTTGCTGCTACATTTTTAGAGGATCAGTATTATTTAGAATTGACTTTTTTGTAGCTTTACACCATGTTATAATGTCTCATCAAAAACATACCTGGAGTGTTGCTTTGATTCTTTCTTGAATGTTTAGGAAACCCTTTAATCTCACATGATAACCATTCAGCTGTGCAAAACACTTGGGTGGACCTAGCTCCACCTTTGAGGCACAGCTCCTCCTCAGAACTGCAGTTTCCAAGTTTCCGCCTCACAGAGCAGCCCTCCCCCATGACTCTCCCACTCAGCTCCTTCAGACTAGCCAGCAGCAATTAGCAAACACCTGGTGGAAAAGTGCATCTACTGAGCTCATTATAGGAGCAAATTCTCAGTGCAATGCTGGTAAAAACGTTGTTAAAGAATTTCTAGAGGAGCCATGTTGTGACGACTTCCTGAAGGTGGAGTTTCAGGAAGGTGGAATTTGTTAAAGAGATAGAGGCCCAATTTCCAGGCGTTTGATTACGAAGTGAAATTTCTTTTAAGTCATATTTAATACATATAGGATTTTTATAACTACTGAAGGTAACATCGTCACATGACAGTTGTATTCTTCTTTTGAAACATACTGAGATGAGGAACACTCCAAATCCAGGCTGCAGGGAGACGTCGTCCTCCCCCTCCTCACCTGTTTGCCTCTCTGTCTGTACAGGAAGCTTCTGGAAGGTGAGGAGTGCCGCCTCAGCTCGGTGGGCAGCGCCATGGTCCAGTCTGGCTATCCCGGTCTGTCCTACACATCGGCCCGCGCCTACGCCCTCGGAGCTTACAGGAAGCCCAAGCCGGAAGAGGAGGAAGAGGAGGCAGGAGAAGATGAGGAGAAGGAGGAGGAAGAGGAAGAGGGAGAGGAGGAGGGCGAGGAGGGAGAAGAGGCAGAGGAGCAGGAGGAAGGTGAGGGGGGAGTAGAGGAAGAGGAGGAGGAAGAAGAAGAGGGGGAGGAAGAGGAGAAGCCAAAGGAAAAGGGGGAGAAGGGAAAGGAGAAAGAGAAGGAGAAGGAGAGCTCCACCGGGAAGAGCAGCAAGAGCTAAACAGTTTGTGTCGTCATCAGCATCAATAACTCATCTCTCATCCCACCGATCACCTCTGGGTCTGCTTCCTGTTCACATCACCCTCCGAGCTTCCCCCACCCATCCACACACATCCACCTGCTCCAAATGCCTGCCACGTCCACACCGGGTCAGACGGGATCACTTTAGAAGGAGAAGTATAGCATTAGTGAGCTGTAAAATGGTAGCAAGTATTTATTCAGTCCACTATCCACCGTTTCCACGTCTCTGAAGTACAGAGGGCTACTAGCATGTTTACCACAATAAGGTAAAAAATGAGAAGCAGGTGTGAATGTTTCCTCCTGCGTTATGTGCCACAGATGATCCATATTCACATTAGCAAACAGCGAGCCAGCCTCAGAGGTAACACCGCAGTCAGCACACAGACTTTGAAAGACAAACGCACAGATCCTGGAGCATGTGAAGCAGCCAGTCCAACTATTATGGTGCTATTTTATTTCTACATATACAAGTTGGGGAAGGATTTTATCATAGAGCACCCGACCCCCCACCAGCTCGGTCCTGAATGTGAATGTCAGCTTTAAGGCAGAAATACTAGCAGAAAAACAAAGAATGCTTCCATGTGGGTTATGATTTAGTTCCCCCCCCCCCAAACCCACATTTCAAGCGCTCCGACTCATTTCAGTCCACTCAGTTCTGCGTTCGTCCCGCTTTTATTTATTGCAGCCTGAGCCTGGAGAAAGATGTGTGTGTGTGTGTGTGTGTGTGTGTGTGTGTGTGTGCGTGTGTGTGTGTGTGTGCGTGCGTGCGTGGGTGCAT
Source organism: Poecilia latipinna (assembly GCF_001443285.1). Lineage (NCBI taxonomy): Eukaryota > Metazoa > Chordata > Actinopteri > Cyprinodontiformes > Poeciliidae > Poecilia > Poecilia latipinna. The sequence continues at coordinate 227,875 of NW_015113543.1, read as the reverse complement.
GTGTGTGTGTGTGTGTGTGTGTGTAGGTGTGTGTGTGCGTGTGTGTGTGTGTGTGTGTGTGTGTGTGTGTGTGTGTGTGTGTGTGTGTGTGTGTGTGTGTGTGAGGCTGGGCAGTGTGTAAGAGAGGAGGAGCGCTGCTGCTGTGTGCATCCATGTGGATGAAAATGTGAAGCTTTAACTGCTGCTCTGTGTATTTCTTTTGGGTGGCAGGGGATTATAACCGATCCCTACCTTTGATTGATTCATTTGTCAAGAAGAATCTGCTACATACCACTGAAAAAGAAAAGCATTTTCTTTTTAATCTCATGTTAACACAGTAGCCCCTTTGTTTAGTTAAGCTGGATATATAAAGAGTGGGTTAGATGATGGGTTTTGAGGTGTAGAGTCATAAATAAGGGCTATATTCACCATAACTTTCTCTCACGCTGCCCTGAGACGTTTTTCATCGCTGCTGTTCTTCGTTTGTCTTCCCAGGTTTTGTTTTGGCAAATGAATCAAGCAACTGGTTTGAATGCATGGCCTGATACCTGGAGCTTGAATATTAGCTGGATGAGAAAGACTTTTTGCTTGTTTTGTGCTCAGTTAAAGAAATAAAATTACATTTAAAAGAAAGAAGAAGAAAAAAAACCTTGCCTTAACCATAAAAGAAAGTAAAATAAAACTTGTTTCCACCTGAACTTCACTTGTTCCCGGTACGACAGAGGAGTTGCTGACACTTTCCAGATTCTGCTAAACAACTGTGATTGTACATGCTGCTGTTTCCTCTCAAAGCCAAATAAAGACATTTAATAAACAAAACTTTTCTCCACTCTATTTGTGTTTATAGTTGAATAAAAACGATTAAAAATATTAAAACGTTTTACAAAAGAATTTTTTTTAAGCTGTTTTCATCTAATTTATTTAAACGCCATGTAGTGATATGACTGATCTAGTTTAGTCTGAAAGAATGTGGCAAGTAGTGACTAAACACTACCAGCTAACAAGAACTGACAAGAACTTCCGGAAATTCGCAGGATGATATATATATATTTTTTTTTTTTTTATGGAGCGATTCCTGAGTCGTTCACTGAAAGATGTGAGCAAAAAAAAGAGTAAATTTTACATAACACTGTCGCTTTTCAGGAATAAATGACCCAAACCCGGTTGTGTGAACATATTATCTCTCTTGTTGATACAGAATTTCACTGTGATGAACCACAGTTTTTGGACAGCGGAGGTAATTTTCAGTCCACACACACTGACAACGTATCATACAACTAGTAGGACCAAGTGGGGTGGGGGGAAGGTAATTCTGGATAAATCAATAAGAGAGCAGCTACTTTTTGCATTTCACATCATTTTAATCAATTAACACAGACTGAGTTGTGTTACTTTTTGAAACCTGTTCTGTTTATTTTCTTAGCGGCACGCCTTTCTAACACAAACTCCTAACCAACTTTGTAAACTCATTTTACCCACTGCACATGGCAGAGCAAGAAAAAGGCAGGAAATTGTTGAGAAATTATTTTTCCAGTCTAGCTCCTTCCACAGCCTGCATCATTACCTCACAGGCTGCAGTCGATAGCTCCTGAGCAAGCTGGATAAAGTCTTCAGGCTGTTCCTGCTGCCTCATCCCTGCTCCTGTCTGCCGGCGCCCACACCGGATGGAGCCAGATGGATGGCAGGTTCCAGCACCAGCATAGCTGTCCAAAGCAACAACTTAATCACAACCTGATTTTTTTTTCTTTGTGACTATGCTACTTTTTGTGTTCTTAGTTTTCTTTGGTACAGTGGAGAGTGTTTGTTTTTAGCAATAAACAGATCTAAGTACATTTTCATTAAGTGCAGGTAGGAATGAATTTGTAAGTAAAAGCATTCAGATCTCGATTATCACACCTGCACTGCAAAAACACAAAATCTTGGATGCTGTGGTGGTGCAGGGGCAAAGCACAACCCGCGTATTGAGGCCTTGGTCCTTGTGGTGGTGGTCGCAGGTTCGATTCCCGGCCTGGTGACATTTGCTGCATGTCTTCCCCCTCTCTCATTACTCTCTTTCCTGTTTAACTACTTTCAAATAAAGGCCACTAGAGCTAAAAAATCTTACAGTGTTTTTGTTCCACTTTCTAGATGTAAATATCTTAGTACACTTAAACTGAGGCTAACTCAACTTTTCAGCCAGATGCAGGAGTTTGTTTTCTGTAAGTAACTCCTATTGATGAAATAAGTACTATTTGCACTGACAGGTTATTTCACTTGTAACAAGTTCTTATAAGTGAAATAATCTGACAGTGAAAGTAGCATTTTTTATTGGTATTAAGAAATTATTGACTATCAAATTATTCCAGTCAAAGTGGGAGTGAACCTGAAACTCCTTTTTATCACTGAAGGAAATAAACTTTGCTGCAATAAGCCGAAGTTTCATGCAAACACAGAAATACTTTGCGACAAAGTATTTTGTATCTTCAGAAAATGGCAAAACTCAACTTAGACAGAACTCTGATGTGTATAATCTTATAAATTTTATCTTGGATCTATGTTGACTTTTACTTTGATTTGCTTGTCAGGAAATCTTGGTGTAAGAGATAAAAACTGCCTTATCAGAAATTGTGAATGTCTGAATTTGTGACCTTTTCGACTCTCACACTTTGAAAACAAGCTAATTCTACTCCATCTGTTAGTATCTGCGTCTCCATTACCAATGTGCACAAAACAACTTTGTCAATATTACGCAACTGTCGAAAAAACAGAGCTTTGCAATTGCCGTGTTTCCATTAAATAAAAAACGCAATTAAAATCACACATGAATAACGTAGTTCACGTGATAAGTCATTTATAAAAAACATGCCGCATCATCGTCCTCCTACCACTTCCTGTCGTCTTCTTCATGATTTTCGCCAGTAGTAACATCCGGTTCTTGATTATGTGAAGTTGTTACTCTTGTAGTTGATGGGAACAGTTTGTAATTGTAAATAATTTGAATTGTCTCTTTTGCCTCTTATTGAGGGATTTCAGATTAAGTATTGTGTATTAATTGGTTTATTTATTGTTCACCTTTTTAGTCACACTGGCACTCTTATGTTTTTGATCGACAAGTTTTCGAGCTTTTAACCTCCACCAGTTGAAAGCAGGGGAATTTAGTGCCATGTCTTGAATAGGTAAATATTAATTGTTGTTGTTTCTTTTGTTCTCACTGTGACTTGCTGTAAAATTAATTTCCCTCCGGGACATGGATGAAGATCTGGACCTGAATCTGCAGGACGCCGGGATGAAACCAACAGAAAGCCTCGGACCACACCCTGGATCCCTTAAGGAGGACGGGAAGCGGTGCTTCTGTCAGCAGTCTGCTCTGCTGTCTGAGTCCACATTTATTGACAGTCGCCTCCCTGCAGTGACACAGAAAGTCCCGACTCAGCACAGACCGGTTCAGAGAGCATGTTTACTGAAAATTAGAGTCTGATCAGCTCCGCAGGGGGCCGGTGGTCCTGGCTGGACCTTCTGTGGGCTCGTCCTTCATCTGCTGTGCATCCTCAGCTGCAGCTGTCAGCAGATTTTGTTGTTATGCAGGTGCATACATAATGGAACCTCTCCCTCCGCTCTGTTCTCCAGGGACAATTTGAGATGAAGCCATAAAACCGCAGCGCAGCGTTCCTGCTGCAGTCTGGAGATGTTGAGTTTCTCCTTTTGTGGAGACTAAAACACCTGCACTAGTTGTGTTTCCATTACAAATCTTTGTCTATATTCTGCTAATGTAAAAAAAACAAAAAAAAACATAAAAAAACACAATTACACAGTTGCAGTGTTGCCATTAAATTAGAAATTAAATTAGAACTTTGTGTCAACAAGCTTGTTCACAGGATAAGTCATTAAAAATCATGGCAGTGACAGATGTAAACAGCTACATGGGATGTATATTCATAATTCTAATGGTGCTAGCGCTTAGCATCAATCAGCCTGCAGAGGAAACGTTGGCCTCTGATTCAGGGGTTGGAACAACAAGCTTGGAGTGGCTTGGAATGTGGCATTTTGGGGAAACTAGTCAGTGATTTTACAGAAAACTTATGGATTCAACACGTTGGAATGGCACACAACATTTTATTAACTGTGTGATGCTGCCAGAGCTCTGAGAGCCAGCTACAATTGGGCGGGGGGGTTACACAAACAAACCGTCATCCTCCTACTTCCGCTTGCCTTTTCTCGTTTTCGCCAGTAGTAAAATCCGGCTGTTGATAACTGACTTGTGTGAGTAAAAAACAGGTTTCCATGCGGCCGAAAAAAAACACCTCAACCTAGCTCAGAAACTTTTTTTTAAGAAACTTTTTATTATTATTATTTTTAGAAATTTACTGTTTATATAAGCGAATTTATTTTTCGTAATTTCAATTTGCGCCATTTGGTTAATGGAAACCCGGTTAATGCTCTTCATGTCTAACTTTCTGTGTGATTTCTACTGTTTTTCTTCGTACCAGGAAGCTTTCAGCTGTCGTTTTTGTTTTTTCTTTTTTAATTCACAGCTCACACAAACAAACAGGACTGGCGGTTTTGAGTAATTAAGGGAAAAGTTGGCGCAGTGAAACAAGTGGACCTCTGTTGCAGAACACCGGCGCCGTCGTTGTTTCCCGTCCTCTCGTCTATTCTTCTGTCTCTCCTTCTCCTCCTCTCCCCGAACCTCTGATGCTAAATTTAGATTCCTGCATTGCAGATGTCCCAGAGCCCCGCAGTTCTTTTTGAGGAGCCCCGGCCCAAAAACATGTTGGCGTGTCTGTGACTCAGAGCCTCGGGAAGCAAGAAACAGCGAAGCGGCCGTCCAGCGCAGGACTTTGACGGTCACGCCACGACGACTGCGTGCAGCGAAGGGGATTGCACTGCAGCAAAGGACGAGACAGTTTTAACCTAAAAGCACTGCAGTCCTGATCTGTGGGGTGGGTGGGTGCGGGTATGAGAGCTGTGATATTATTGCACAGTTTTCTCTGTGGTATCTCGTTGTCATCCGATGAAGCTGCTCGTTTTGTTTGCAAAGTCGATTTTACACGAATCTACTGGTGGATAAGAAAAGAAAGACCAGAAAACAACAACAAAACAACATGTTTATCTTGCTAGCCTGTCTCTCACCATAAAATCGAACACAAGCGATTTTATGGTGAGATCGTCAGGATTGGCAGAAATACGATTAATTACGCATCTGAACATGGAATATTTGTTCTTTAATGAAATTCACAATCCACATAAAAATCCCATAAATTAGATGAAAAAACAACAACAACAACAAAACAATTTTATATCATATTGTCTCACTATTTTGTCACTATTTTGACTTTTCTCTAATACTTGAATGTTTCAAGTTTACTTCCGTATTATTGATAACGCAAAGACCTGTCAAAGTCGAACTCGTGCACTAAACTAGTTAGTTGTAAATTATTCTGCTCTATGAGTGGGTTATGGAGGATATTGAGATATTGAGACGGTTTGCAGTCGGAGCCTATCGAGCTGTTGTATTTGGGCAGCAGAGAGCTCTCTCATCTTCCCGTCCTGCTGCAACACCGGTAGGTTGTTAAATATTTATGTCTGAAGGATGCTAACAGGCCGCAGAGCGACCACATCCACACGTAGAGCCTTTTATACAGCTTCTGCCGCCATCTAGTGTTAACGGTGGAAATGACAGTATATTTTAAAGACTTCAAACAATGACCGTAACCCTTAAAAACATGGGCATGTTTCTCAATACATATAACTGTGGGGTGTAACACAAAATAAACTGGACCTGAATTCCTTTATCACTTTAAGCTAATGTGAAACTTACATTAGATTGGTTTTGTATAATTGTAAAAATGTGTTAAATGGTGTGTTGTATCTTGTTCATGTGAAGTGAAAAAAGTAAATAAATTACTTTTTTTTTCTTAATTGTGTCCTGACTTGTAGGTAAAATAAAAACTCGTCTCAGTATTGTTGTCTGTGTCTGTGTCAAGTGGTTGAGGCCCTTTCATAAGTGGAGCATTATGGCTTTTACCAGAATGTGCAGCTTCTAAAACTGTTTTAGAAATTGTTTTGGAGTTTAGCTAGAATTAGCAAAATTAAGGAAAAGGTTGTTTTTTTTTATTAGCTATTATGACTAACATGTCCAATAGTATTTCTTTGTGCATGTTAGACTTAGATGTGTAATGAATTTATACAATATATTAGCTTTTATTTTCAGTAGGTTAGACCATTTCAATATTATTCATACGCCTCTGTAAAAGAAAGGGAAAAAAATCCAGAAAGCTGCTGCAAGAATCCTTTCCTCTTATGTGACATATACTTTTGTTCTTATGTTTTTATCGTGATTCTTTCAACGTCGTTCTTTTATTTTTACTGTAAAGCACTTTAAAGTTGCGTTACATTTATTTTGAAAACCGGAAAATCTCCCTGTCATTGATTTGCGCTTTGAGAGTTGGGGGGGAAAAGTGTTGCCGTGCAACATTTAGCTTAGACCTTACCAGAAGTTTATCCAACAAATAGTCTGTTGTCGGAACCTCCGGACCTTGGCCGTCAACGTCAGGCTTCCACCCGCTAAGATGACAGAGCTGCGGCATCGAGGAGCCAAAGACGGCGAGCCTCCGTTAGAGCAGCAGCCATCAGAGGACAAGGTAACGCTAGCCTGGGCTCAGATGCTAACACCATGTAGCCGCTTAGCGGGGTGATGTTATCCTGTGGCTGGAAACAAGCCTCACGAGCTCATCTGGTTTCATCTCATTTACAGAGCAGAGCTCTTTGAAAATTATCTTAATTGTTCCCTCGACGACTCGAAACCACCGAGAAGCTCAAAAATATAAATGACCAGTTTTAACAAATTGTACTCTCCGTTAGTCGATGCCCCTGTTTGTCTGAGTGAACGTTTCTTGGAAAAAAAAGCATAGCTGAAAATCAAAACATTAAATTGATAAACAAAATAGGTCGTTTTTTTAACCAATGCTTTACACTAAAGCACAGATAAATAGCTTTGAATGTCATGACGGCTTTATTAATCATGGAGCATGTGTTTTTTATTTTATTTATTTATTTTTGGTTTGATACTGAGCTTGGCAAGGAGAAACAGCTTAAAATAAACTGATTGGTGAGACGGTTAGTGCCTGGAGAAACATTAGCCTGCCTGGGCTTGAAGCTTTAGCCTGACTGGTGGGACTTCTCCAGAAACACCCTACATCATAGTGTTGCAAAGCATGATGCAATTCACGCTTCATTCGCATTAAAGGGCTATGAAAGCGTTTTGTGTTCACACTGTCCAGTCTGATGACTGTGTCTTAATGCCTAATCCGAGTCAATAAAGGGGCGTGGCGCCGGAGTGACGGCGGTATGGATCCGTTTAGAGGCGCGTGATCACAGAGAGCAGCTAAAGCGGCCCCGCCCAGTTTAATCAACTTGGTTTCCTGTCTTCTTCTCTGCTCCTAATTCTGTCTAAACTCAGAAAGTAGAAATACCTGGAAAAAGTGCATTTTGGTTATAGTTAAGACTAGTTCTAGAACAGAATAAACAACAATAACAACAAAAATGTTTCCATATATTTGCTTTTACATTGTCTAAAACATCAAACATTATTAATATTGATATTATTTTTTTATGGCTATTGTAATAAAAATCCAAAATAGTTTTATGTTTTTGATTACAGATGCACTGATCATAGATTTTGTCCCTGACTACCAATCACCTATTTCTTACAAAGCTCTGATGTGCTGATTCTGATTTTAGCCAACACAAGTTTCTCTTTATGACTTTATTTATTTATACTGTAAAGTGCCTTCAGATGACATTTATTGTGAATTGATGGAACATAAATGAAGGTACCTGAATTTAAGATATGAATAATAGTGTATTCCCCCCATAGAAAATAGAAAATTGAACCACATTAACTGTAAAATGTTTATTGTAAAATAAAGCAATTTTTTTGTTGTTTCTGCATCACTGAAGCAAAAATAAAAAAATCCTCCAAATTGCAACTAAACAAACTTGCATCATACCTACAACAAAAAATATTGCTGTGTTTTTGCCGCCTAAAGTATTTAAGGTATGTTATGTAACAATATAATTAAGACACATTTAAAACAAACAATAATCTAACGTAATGTTTGTAATGTAATGTTTGTAACGTAATGTAATTGTTCGGTCATTAATTTTAGCTATCCAGAAGGCGCTTTGTTATGTCATATAAAGTATTTCTAGCATGACAATCTTATTCAAACAATAGGATTTCCTGAAAGACGGCAGAGTTTCCCAACCCAGAGCTTCTCCTTATAGTCGCCACCAAACAGTGAGGGCTATTTCAGTACCAGGGCTGAGGGAGGGTCTGTGGAGACCATCAGCCGGTTCGATGGTTCTGACCTCCACTGATGCAACTCCAGAGATGGTTTTATATTTAGTCTGCCTGGTTCAAGACATTATTCACACATTGTACTTCTACATTTATTAAAATCTCAATCAGCACTGAAGATCGCTGTTGTTTAGTATTGTCTCTCTTATTGTTGATGACGGTCGAAAACACCACGAGCAGGATTCCTGTGGCGTCAGCTGTCGGACCCTCGGGAAAGGAAGTTAATTTGGGTTCATGTTGCAAGTTGGAAAATCAGCTTGCGAATTGTCCCGTACATATTATGCAACCGTACCTGTATTACAACTGGGAACGAAACAATTGCGATGAATCGATTATTAAATCATCGTAATTATTAGTTGGAGTGTACAGACTCAAAAAAGGCCATTTTCTGAAAAAACAACACACTCAGCAGTAATTAAACCAAAACTATACAAAAAAAATCTATACATTTTGCATTTAGCATAAAAAATAACTTATTTTCTTCTACTAAAAACTCCTAGTTTTAGCTTCACCTGGTTCAAATTCAGAAAATAAAATCTCCTGTTCAGCACTTTTTGCTATCCGATTTCTGATTGGTTTATCCAAAAGTAAAACAATCACCGAATCAGAACGACACTGTATTGATGTCTGTCAAGCCGAAAGAGCTGAGCTTTTAGTGTTTTATTTTATTTTTAGCAGCTGCAGATGCATCTTTTGTTACGTTGATGAAGTGTTCACTTAAAAAAAACCCTATCAAATGCATTATAGGTGCTAAAATGTTTTATCTTTTTATATATTTTTAAGGTCACATAAAAAGGCTGAAGTGGTTAAATGAAAAAAGTGCAGAATGCACCAAATTAACACGATTAATCATCAGAGTAATTAAAAGAATAATCAATTACTTGCAGCCCTAACTTCTAACTGCTGCTGCTTTTAGAACTACATGTTTTTTTTTTTTATCTTGCCACATGTTCTCAATTGAAATTCCACTTTTGACTTTGACTAGACCTTTTTGAAAATGAGTAATTTTTTTTAGTTTTGTTTTTCCATTTGATCTAAGCCATTCCACTGTAGGCGCTGCAGTGTTAGTTTAACCAGATCACATGTTGTGGTGAGTGCAAACTTGATGTCTTTCAACAGGTCCTCAGTGTTGCCACACATCCGTATCTAGAATGACATCTAGTCTAGTCAGGCTAGATAAAGCAGCGCCTGACTAAAGTTTGAACTCTGCAGCTCGTTTTATTAAAAAAAAAAAAAACGCTTTAAAGCACTGTTTTCTTTTCATTTAAATTAAATTATTATGTGTTACCTCTTCTTAGACAGGGTTTCCCGAAGTGTACTATAAGCCTGGCGGGCCACCAGACTTTACTTCCCCCTGCCAGGCTGAGCGTTGCTTGTTTATTTGGTTTAGGTTTGTTTTTTAATGCTCGCCTTGTTTTTTTAAGACTTTATATTTGGTGTTTAGGTATTGTGAATAATACCACATAATTACCTAGTGATATTTTCTGTCAACTGTAAATATTTTTTTAAATTCAAAAACATGGCAGGCCGGACTTCCGGGTGAGCAAGCAAGATGACGACAGCTTAACCAGGTGGCTCCCCAACAAATTTTAAAAAGCAAAGGTTATTTACAAATGCGGGATATAAAATAAACTTAAAAGTGAGCCGGAATGCCCAATTCCAAATCAAGGAGCACTCTGTTGTCCCGAAAATCGATGTTAAGAGAAGAAGAAACAAACGAAGAAGACATGGCTAGCCTTTCGGACTCTGAAGCATCATTAGCGGCTAACGACTCAGCTAATGAGACAGCTAATCTACAAACTATTCTCCAAGAGCTAAGAGAATCACATCAAGAAAATGGTTATGGCTTCCGAGAGGTTAAAGGGGAGATAAAGAATGTAAACATTTATTTTACTCGTTCTGAATATCCAGCAATATGCAATCTATGGCTTCATTATCACCTCTTAGAATCACAACTTATAATGTAAAAGGAGTTCATAACCCAATAAAAAGGGCGAAAATATTAGGAAAAAAGAAAAAGCAGAAGTAGTATTCTTCCAGGAAACTCATCTCTCACAGGTAGAGCATAGTAAACTTAAAAGAATGGGCTTTAATCGGGTATTTAGTGCATCACATAAATCAGGTGGTAGAAGGGGGGTGGCAACCTTAATATCCCAAAGGGTCACATTTGAGATGAGCCATGAATATAAAGACAAAGATGGGACGCATGTAAAGCTGTCTTGAGGGGAAAAATAATTGCAACTCTAGGGAAAATAAAACAAATCAGAGATGAAATTAATCAAGAACTACAGTCCAGTGTACAGAAGAAACTCTTATTCCTAAGACAGAGTTACTAAGAAACGAGCCCAAAATCATCAAAATTAAATTCTAGGTTGCTTTGAGGTTGAGTGTCACACTGAGCACACAGCTGTGGGTCTTCAGGAAGCTTTTCACGTGGGAGGGGATCAGTATATTTACTGCTGGTAGCTCACTAATTTAACTTGACTGAAATGCCTAATCATCACCACCCAGCATGCATTGTGCTCCGGCAACAGCGGTGGACTCTGTAATTAAAAATTTGCGCTGAAGGACGTCGACCAAACAAATGAAGAAACTCTCGGTGGTGGTTCGTTTTATTTTTCTCTTGACAAATTTGAAATGAGACGGTTTAAAGTTATGAAAGAAATTGAATAATTAGTATTTCAATTAAAGCATGTCAAATATGAGCCAGTTTATTGGTTTCCAGATTGATCTGGGAAGAAGGCGTTGATGGTTTCAGGATGCAGCATTTGCTAATGGATTGGTCACTTAAGAAAAAAAGAAGAGAGACATGACAACATGAAAGGGGAGGAGAGTATAAATTGAAAGGGGTTCCTATTTTTAACTCCAGCATCCTGAATGGCAGATATTGTCTCCATAGAAACCAGCACATGGAAAAGGGTTTAGCGACTGTGTGTGTGTGCGCGTGTGCGCGTGTGCGTGCGCTCTACGGGACATTGCATAATGTTGTTTTGATACGTATTTTCCTTAAACTGACATAAATTTCCATTATTAGACAAACAAATCCCGTAACATTAAGATGCAGGGCTTCCCTCTGGGTGTACAGACATCCATAATTCATATTTATTAACCTTGGAGTGACACCGTCTCTGTGTTTCATTAAGGCCTCGTTCAGTCAACATACGGCTCTGATAGCTCAACAATATGGAGGGAAATTCTCTGTCGGCGCTTCGCTTCCCACGCACAGCGCTGCCCTGATGGTCTGCTTGGCTAATTTTAGTGCTTCCTCTGGCTTATTGAAGCTGATGGACAATCCCATGTCATTCATTTGTTAAACTAGATTTCAGTCTGAACAAAACACTTTCTTCTCACTTTCGTCTCAAAATAAACACTGTGTATACTGTATATGGTAACGACGCATGCTCCATATGTCTTTAAGTGTTTTTCCCTCTCATAGTTCTGCATATTAGCTTCTCTTTAGCTAGCTTTTAACTTTATCAATATATAACATTTGAGATTTGATGTAGAAAGTTATGAGATTCATCATGGAAAGTTGTAATTCTCTGAACACAACAGCCCACTTCCAGTCTTCACTTTTTTTTATTCTTTGTGTAAATTGACTGGTTTGTCGAATTAAAACTTTCCCAGTAAGGCCCATTCCTTTCAGTAGCAGAAATGAAGACGACAGGCAGAATGAGGTCAGTTGGTTTTGCATGCACGGCTGTCGGTCTTGTGTGTCTCTGTGTTGCTCTGTGATGATAACCTGTCCAGGCCGTCACCTGCCTCTAGTCCAATTACACGCCAAAAAAGGAGAAAATGTGATTAATGGGACATTGTTGCCAGTAGCGTAATCCCCAGCAGGCCAGTAACTGGAGCGCAAACATCAGACACAGACTCACTGATAAAACCAGACCTGCTTTTAGCTCCATGGCTTCTTTCCATGTACGAGACTTTTTTTTTGGTCAGAAATAAAAACATTTTAACTGAACGTCCGCACTTTCCTGTCCTGCGTCACATGGCTGACTGTTCAAAGTTCTAGAGCTAGCATGCTAACTGGAGCTATTATAGCTACAAAAGCAACAGTTGTTAGTCTAAAATATTAGAAGTGTGTGCTTTTGTTGTAAATAGTAAACCATCTACGGTTTACTATTTGTGATGTGTAGCATCCCAGTTAGTCGCCTGTTTTTGCTAAAACATTCTGTTTTCATACTGTGTAGTGTAAGAAATAACCTGCTGCGGTCGCTCGGTGGACTGTTCCAAATAAACCAATGAAACATCTTTAAGCTGAGAGTTTCTAGGATTGAGAGATATGAACTTAAAGTTTTATCACAATATTTTGTTGTACTATTCTGATAACAGTCTAAAGTGATAAGAACAATTTATTACTCTTCTACTGGACAACTGTATGGCCCACATGGAACAGCAATCATAGCCCCATTGCTTTTAAAAAACATTGTCATTTGTAATATGATTCTTTAGTGTCAAGGCTTTCTAAATCCAAAAAGGTCAACATTGATGGCCTTCACGCCTGTTTTATGTCTCCCCTGTGTGTGTGTGTGTGTGTGTGTGTGTTCAAAGGGCTCAGACAGCGGGCTGAAAGCAGACAAAGATGGCGTCTCCGAAGAGTCCAAGGTGGACTCGGGAGTCCCCGAGGTGCCGGTCCCTCCTGACGACACCCCCGAGGTTCTCAACAAGGCCCTGTCTGGACTCTCCTCAAGGTCACCCTCAGAGTCGGACACATTTAGTTCTCCGTGTTGTTCTGGATGCGCTTTTTTAAGCTGAAACCTTTTTTTGTTTGTTTGTTTTTTCCCCGTAGATGGAAGAACTGGTGGGTACGAGGCATCCTAACACTAGCCATGATCTCCTTCTTCTTCTTTATCATCTACCTGGGCCCCATGGTGCTCATGATGATTGTGAGTACCAACCAAACCTCTGGAGTTTTCATCAAAAATTAGAAACTGCAGATCAAACCGTCTTGGACGTGCTCAGCCTTCACTTTGAGCAGCAGAACAGAGGCCTGGTAGTTCCACCTGCTGGAGTTACGAAATATGAAACCAGTAAGAAAAGCCCCTGACCCGGCCTCACCCATTCACATGCAAACGTGTGAATTTGTTTATGGGACTAACCAGCTGCACCACACAGAATAAATGAGTTGGTTTTCTCCAGGCAGCATGAAGATCCTCAAAATCTGATAAAATTTGGGCATCGCATTACAAACTGCTGAAGTCACAGGAACAGGAGGATACTGGGACTAGACGATATGACTGGAAAACGTATCATGATACAAGCGTTGCATATCGGTCGATAACAATAATTATTGATTAGTTTC